>NC_056725.1:1749546915-1749846915 GCF_019279795.1 Protopterus annectens
ATTTTGTATCCCAAAAAGACTTGAAACTGTCTGAGTGTGCCCAAACTGAAATGTCCTTTTCTGGTTTTATCAGGTGTACAGTAATATTTCCAAATTAAGTTAGCCTTTCTTGACTACCATACTAATTCTATCATTGAATGTCTTGAGTCCCTTATTTTCTTTGCCACCGGTTATAAATATAATGCAATTAACAAAGGGGAATGAGGGCACCCCTGCCTCATTCCTCTGTTCAAACAAAACTTATCGGAGAGGAACCCCCTACACTTCAATTTACCCCTGTGATACCTGACATATTCTCCTAATCAACCTTATAATTTTATCAGGGAATGGAAATGCTTCCTTTCTCTACTCATAAAATCCCAGCTTACTCTGTTGAATGCTTTCTCTGCATCAACACCCACCTACAACAGTGTTATTTAATTACATTCTGCTTCCCGTTAGATCATCACTGTTCTTTTAATGTTGTCAAATGTTTTCCTCCCTTCCACAAAACCACATTGATCTATATCTTATGATTTTTGGCATCACCTTTGCCATTCTTTTAGCCATTATAGAGATAAACAATAGTCATGGTTTAGAATCGAAATGAGCCTGTACTGAAGTTCAGTCTGATGGATCTTTTCCCTCTTTAGGTATTATAGCCACCACCACCACATTCTTCCAAGATGTTGGCACTTGTCTTCCTTTTAAAATAATGTTAAAACCTTCCAGATCTTATCACTTTCTCCCCTCTTAGCTTCCAAACCTCCATAGGAATGCCATCTATTCTTTAGGACTTTTCTGTAGATTGGTTATACATCACCATTTTTATCTCATCTCCTCCTGTCCTGTTAATAACTGAGCCTCATCTGCCTCTAACGTTGGCATGTGTAATTCTTCCATAAACATTTCCATTTGCATTTTTCTTGATTTCCACATTTCACTGCTTTGTACAGATTTTCATAAAATGTCCAAAATATTTCTACTACCTATGCAAGGTCTCTGGTTATTTTCCTTGTTTTAGGCTGTCAGTGCTTGGTAACAACCCTTTCTGCTTTCTGTTGCCTGAGCTGTTGTGCTAAAAGTTTTTATACTCTGGAGTTATTATCAGAAAACAGTTACTTAACAGCAGTGTTTCCGAACTCCTGCATATTATCGAGGTAGTACCTTATTTTCTCTTTAGCACTCTACAATTGCACTTCCACTTGTTCTGTGAAATTCACCATATTCTGCCATACTTTAACCTTTGTCAGTCCCTCTAAATCAGGCATGGGCAAACTATGGCCCGGGGGCCACATGCGGCCCGTTAAACGTTTTGATTCGGCCCGCCAAACTTGAAAAAATTTAATAAATTAACCTTGTTAATGTTTTATTTCCCCTGCAATTCTGATGTTTCCTCACTAGATGGCGTACTCTAGATATATTGGCTTTGTTGAGGTGAAGCGTAGGCCTATTACTCCACGTTTGCACTTTACCCTGTCATGAACATCAACAAAGCCAGCCACAGATCCAAGTTAACAGACGTACACCTCAGATCCATCCTGAGAATGGCCACAACAAAACTAACTCCAGACTTTGATGCGCTGGCTAAAAAAGGAGACCAACAACACTGCTCCCATTAAAATGTGTGTGTCTCCGTGATACGTACGTTGTTAAAATAAACAGTGCGCGCAGATCAAATATAACGCTTCACAGACTGACTTGCTGCAACTGTTTCGTCCTTGCACTGGTCGTTGTTGACTTTTGGCACTGGGGAAACAAATTGAATAAAAGGAACAGGACAAGTACATCTGCATCTCCTACCGTTTTTGAAAAAAAAGAGAGTCAGGAGGAGAGTGATGGTGATATCCTGAAGGATAACAGAACTTTCAGTGCTTTAAAATAAAATGGTCATTTATTTGATTTTCAGTGTTTAAAGACTCATTTCGAAGTCAGAGATTTTATTGTAATGCTTTTCTTCATTTTCATTGGAAATTAAAGCACATGTTTTCTCCATATCCCAAGATGTGTATTTTTCCCCCAATGAGGTGATGTTTTCAAAGCATGCTATCTATCTGCTCCTGTTCCGGCCCCTTTGTCAAATGTTAGAACTCAATGTGGCCCACGAATCAAAAAGTTTGCCCACCCCTGCTCTAAATAATTCTTGTTACTTCTTAACCATATATCTTTTTCTTTTATTTCCACCCTATTTTTAAACTCCACGTTAATTTTTATCCCACTCCCCAGCTATATTTTCAGAAGAAATTACTATCTTGTCTAATAACGCCTGAATAATTTCTACTGTTCATTCCTTAAGTTGGTCACATTTTAACAGGTAGGTGGAGAAGCATCAGTGACTCACCTTTATTTCATTACCCTACATTTTTATTTTAGTTATTATTGGTGTGTGACCTGAAATAGCTATTGGATACATATCAAAACTTTCAATTAAATGCACTTGTTCCTGTGAAATATTGTTTGTCTAACCTAGTCCAGTTTTTGTACTTTGAAGAATGTGTAAATTCTTTCCAAACTCCTACTACTAAATTGAGATCTTTCATACCAAGTATTTTCATAAATTTCTTCAAAATTCTATCCTCTTTTGTTATATTGTCCCTTCTAGGGCCCCTCGATACATCCTCACTGTTGCAAATCAAATTCCAGTCCCCACCTTTAAGTACTATTCCTTGCTGAAAGCTGATTATTTCTCCTAGAAGTTTTTAAGCTCCATATTTGAATATAAATATATGACATCATAATCCTCCTTTCTTGCCAATAGCCCCTTAATATCACAATTCTATAATTATCATTTCACTTTTCTCCTCCTCTATCTCTATTGGAACTACTCTCGCAATTAATAAATTAATATAAGTACTCCCTTTTTCTTCATCTTAGATAATCTGCTGAATAGCCATCCTAAATCCCCTTTTTTATCAAATTCATATGCTCAGTTCTTTCCAAATGTGTCTCCTGCAGCATAACAATTAGTTTGCATATTTTAATATAGTGCACTACTCTTTCTCTTTTGCATATATCTGTGAGCCTGTTCAAATTTAAAGATATGGAATATGTCATTATGTTAAGTAGCTGTTATTCCCACCTGTTATATATAGCAGTTTTTTTAAAATGTCAAGTTTTAGCTTTTCTGTTACATGCATACAGTAATGTTTGACAGATTGATCTTCTATACAGTTGTTTCTTGTCATATCCATTTGAATCTGTGTTGCATCTTATGAGACTTTTTGTTTTAATGAAAACCCTCAAAACACACACACACATACACCCCAGAACCTATTAACGTGATACTAACACACAAAAGCTATGTAAATTTTCAAATAATGAAGTTTAACTCTCCTAATAGGAACAATTGTCCCCGGCTGACAGCCACACTCACAAGCCTGAATTAACTTATAATGAAGGTTATTCATGCTAGGATGCATGGCACAGCATGTGCTGTTTGCTTTGAGAACTATCTTTATTCTTCTACCTGGTGTAGAAAACAGCTTGAATGCTTTCAGAAAACATTATCTCCTGGGCATTGAAAGAAAGATGTATTCTATTTAAATTGCCCCCTTATCAGATTGTCTCCATAGAAACATGAGAATCAGTTACAGAGTTGCCTTCCACTAAAAGCTTTTCATATTGCTCTGAAAATTCACATTCTAGAAGAAAACTTTTCATTATATTCAGCATTCTTTTATTTATTTGCTTCCCCTTAAAACTTGTTATTAAATCAAGGCAAGTATCTTAATCCAGGAATTCTCCTATGCAAAAGTAAGACAACAGCATATAAAATGTTCTTATATCATGCCCTTTTGTCCAGGCTTTCTTCTGTTTTTACAGTGCAGGGCCTACATTCCTTAAAATAAAACTGAACATTAAGAAAGAATGAAGAAGGAAAAATAGGGCCACTTATTTACTTTAGTATTCCTATTGCACACAAAAATAAATGAAAAAGCTTTACTTTATAACGCGCAGTATATGTCATGTGTTATAAAACTACAGTTAAGAGCAACATTTTGTTTTACTAACAGTTAACTGTTTCCTTCCTCTTCCCCTCTCCTAAATGTTCTACGAAACTTTAATGACATGAAGTATGGCATATACTTTAATGTGCCCTACAAGTTTTGCATAGTCAAAAAAAGTCCAATTTTTCCATGTTTTCTTGTTTCGGCATATTTCACAAATGTAATTAATGGTTTGTAATCCCACATTTATCATCGATTTTTTAGTTGTTGTCCTGTGGATTTTCATTTCCCAAATGCAGTGTCTGATTCATTTCCAACATACTTCTGGTTCTTCTAGTTAACTCTTGTGTTTTCTTCTGTCTCAAGCATTCTTCTTTAGAACAAGGGAAAAGGTTTCACTGGCATAGTCTCCCTATGGGCTTTATTACCAGAAGAGTAATAAGCAAAATCCCTTTCTGTTTGATACCTAACTTTTTTGTTGGACAAACTTTTATTTCCTCCTTAGCATGTTTTGCATCAAAAAATATTTTGACCCTGCAGGGAAAAAAAGTATTCTGAAAGTAGCTGAGTACAGCAACCTGAATATTACACCTGTATCTTGACATTCCCTGATTGCCGGAATAAACTTACTCCTGTTCTGCCTGGTGTATAATGAGCAATTATTTTCCACAAACACTCTACCGTCTTCCACTTTTAGTACCTCATCCTTTTGCCACAGTTTTGTCAGAATCAACTCTTTCTGCTGGCAGAATTTCATCTTTAATATTATAGGTCTGGGCTGCTTTCTCATGGCCAGGTTTTGTCATTACTGTTTTCCACTTTGATTTTTAACCCTCTGCTTGAGTTATGTATATGAGCTGTAACTGTGTATCTAAGTTAGGTAACCTTAAACCAGTTATTCTGAGGTTAATTAACTTGTCCCCCATAACTCTTACCATCTTACCACTCTCCAGTTAATTCCTTCAACTCTTTCTTAGTTGCTATCTACAATTTCTGTAGATCTGTGTATAAAACTAAAGGTATTAAAAACATTTTTGTGGCTTGTATCTTACTTTCCATATCCAGAGTTACGTTTTTTCAGCTACTCTGTTAATATATTAGATTTTGTTTACTGTCTTCCCATATGTCCTTAGCTGACATAACAGTTTGAAGTTATGGGAAAGAGTAGTGGAAGCTAGGTTAAGAAGGGAGGTGATGATTAGTGATCAGCAGTATGGTTTCATGCTGGGAAAGAGCACTACATATGTGATATTTGCTCTGAGAGTGTTGATGGAGAAATATAGAGAAGGTCAGAAGGAGTTGCATTGTGTCTTTGTGGACTTGGAGAAAGCATATGATAGGGTGCCTAGAGAGGAGTTGTGGTATTGTATGAGGATGTCAGGAGTGTCAGAGAAGTATATCAAGAGTGGTACAGGATATGTATGAGGGTAGTGTGACAGTGGTGAAGTCTGCAGTGGGAGTGACAGATGCGTTTAAGGTGGAGGTGGGATTACATCAAGGAGCAGCTCTGAGCCCTCTTTTATTTGCAGTGGTGATGTACAGGTTAACAGACGAGATCAGACAGGAGGCCCCATGGACTATGATGTTTGCAGATAACATTGTGATCTCTAGTAAGAGTAGGGACCAGGTTGAGGAGACCCAAGAGAGGTAGAGATATGCTCTATAGAGGAGAGGAATGAAGGTCAGCAGGACTAAGACAGAATACGTGTCTGTGAAGGAGGGGGAGGTTAGAGGAATGGTGAGGATGCCGGGAGAAGAGTTGGTGAAGGTGGATGAATTTAAGTATTTGGGATCAACAGTTCTGTGTAATGGTGAGTGTAGAAGAGAGGTGAAGAGAGTACAGGCAGGGTGGAGTGGGAGGAGAAGAGTGTTAGGAGTGATTTGTGACAAAACAGGTACCAGTAAGAGTGAAAGGGAAGGTGTACAAGAGGGTAGTGAAACCAATTATGTTGTATGGGTTGGAGACGGTGGCATTGACAAAAAGGCAGGAGTCAGAGCTGGAAGTGGCAGAATTAAAGATGTTAAGATTTGCACTGGGTGTGACAAGGCTGGACAGGATTAGGAATCAGTATATTAGAGGGTCAGCTCAGGTTGGACGGTTTGGAGACAAAGTCAGAGAGGTGCGATTGCTTTGGTTTGGACATGTGCTGAGGAGGGATGCTGGGTATATTGGGCAAAGGATGCTAAGGATGGAGCTGCCAGGTAAGAAGAAAAGAGGAAGGCCTAAGATAAGGTTTATGGATGTGGTGAAAGAGGACATGCAGGTGGCTGGTGTGACAGAGCAATATGCAGAGGACAGGAAGAAATGGAAACAGATGATCTGCTGTGGCAACCCCGAACGGGGACAGCCGAAAGAGAAGAGGAGGAGGAGGAATGTACATGCTACCATATCCATACTTATAAAATCCCAGCTGACACTATCAAATCCTTTCTTTGCATCAAAACCCACCAATAATGGCAATATGTTTTTACACTCTGCTTCCCTGTGGATCATCATTTTTCTGTTAATATTGTCAAATGTTTGCCCTAACCCACAAAACAGCATTGATCCACATCTCTTACTCTTAGCAGCACCTTTGCCATTCTCTTTAGTGTAGACATAAACACTTTATAATCCCAGTTTAAATTGAAATGGGTCTCTATGAAGCTGGCTTTGTATGGTCACTACCGTCTTTGTGTAATGCAACCATAACAGCTTTCTTTCAAGTACTGGTACTGTTCCCTCCCCCTCTTTTAAAATATTGTTAAACAAAATATTCCAGATCTTTCTCACTTTCTTCCCTCCTTACTTCCACAACAATAGCATCTGTCCCTGGAGGCCTCCCTTTTGATTTACTACATATGCCCATTTCTGTCTCATCCCTTTTTTCTTAACTATTAATTCTTGAGCCTCATCTTCTCTAACGTCATTATACACAAGTCTTCCAAAATTTTTTCTATTTGTGCTTTTTCTCTGTATCCCCTTCTTTACCTTTATACAAATTGTCATAAAATTTCCAAAATATCTCTAATAAATCTGTAGGATTTCTTGTTATTTTTTTTCTGATAGGCTTCCTTAGTTTGGCAACAGCCCCTTCTACTTTCTGTTGCCTAAATATTTGTGCTAAAAATGTTTGTGCTCTGGAGTTATCAGCAGTCACTAAGAGGCAGGGAGTGTTGAGCATTGCCCATCCTGGGTGGGAGGACATTCCTTGATGATGCTTCCTAAGGGGAGTTGTGGTCCTACAGAGAGGAGTTGCTCTCAGACATAGTCAACCAGTGCACGAGCTGGAGAAGGGGGTGGGTAGGGAATATAAAAAAATAAAACCTGGACATGTGTATACATGGCCACAAATCTAACAGCTTTATCACTCAGCCACTCTAATAAATCAAAATTGTTGCCCCTGCTGTGAAGTGTGGCTGCTCCTCTTCACCACCCATCCCCACAGGATGAAGAGTCCATTATTTTATATCCCCACCCCAATAATGTCAGATGCTCTTGTGGTGAAAGATGGATTTCCTACAAAAAAATATTGGAAACTGTTTGATGTGACTTCACTATGAAGTAAGCCTAAAGGCATTGCTGTCTTCAGCTATTCTCATGTAGAACTTGACCCACTGAGCAGTTAATTTCAGTGTACAAGAGCTCCCCACACTACTATTTTCATTCAGTAGACCCCCTTTAATCTATGCAAGAAAAGTAACTCAACGTGATAACTAACAAAGTACTAAAAGATTCCCCTAAACAGATTAACGTAACAACATTTAAAACTATGTACACTTAATCTCAGATTAACCAGCTTCCTAAGAGAAGGCTTAATGCCTTTATATAGGATGGCAGCTAAGTGGAGCAAAGGACGCAACCTAAAGGTATACCTTGCAGTACTGTTGTACAGCATCATAATCTTCATCTCCAATGAAACAAGAGTGCCCTTAAATCAAAAATTAGTAATACCAGTTAAACCTGTCATCAGCAAAAGGGCTGTGTCTGTAAGCTCCTTTTCCCCTCCGCTCACCCCATTGCTTTGTGTATACCAAAGCTGCAAGCTATCTGCACAGGGGTCAGAATGATAGTACATGGCCACTACTCACTCTGCACCTAAACCTCTTGGAATGGCTGAAGAGGAGGAGGACCACTTGCCTACAAGCCTCATGCTATCACTCTTTACATTCAAGATTTAAGTCCCACAAGACTGTTCTCCTTTAGCTATTCACCAGTAAGGCAGCTTTCAGTTTACTCTGCCTACTTCATGAGGCCAAGGTAGGGCCATGACATAAATTAGCATTGTGCCATAATTGGGTGGAGCTAAGCATTTCTGCTTCCATTGACTAAGAAGGGGGAGACACCATCAGGCAGCCCTACATTATCACCACTTGACAGTCAGTGCCACTAGTCAGATTTTCCACAAAGCATCACTGCTTCCCCATGTCACTGTAGTTTCTTTTCTTTAACAGAAAACAGTACTGTCCAGAATTCATGTGTTATATTAACTTCAGTCACCCCATTCTCAACATCGATAACAGTCGTAGGCTTCATGAAGCAGTGTTAACATCACTCATTATTTCCCACTAAACTTCAAAGGATCTGTCACCGTCAAGTTTAATTGCCAAGTAAAACAAATAATGGCCTAATCAAGCACTATTGTTCCCATCGCCAATACAGCTGAAGGTGTTCTGTGATCTTGGGCTCTTTTTTTGAAGAGCTTTAATGGCCACATGGTACTCTTCTGACAACCAGACCCCACAGAAGAAGCTTTGACATGAACCACATTTCCATGATCAGCCAGAAGCCCAGTTTTTACTCCAGGACTTTTTGATTTCTCCAACACTGTCTCCAGCAAGGTAAACATGGCGTATCTGCCTCTCAACATCCGTTATTGCAGGGATAACGTGCCTCTGTTCTTCTTGGTATACACTGAATAATAATTTTTCACAAACATTCTGTGGTGTACTCGAATTTGAATCCTGAAGCCAGTGGATTTCCAACAATCTATTTACAGGTCCAAACTCCTTTAATTCATCTCTGACTTTTACTTGGACTTGCACAGCCCTTTGTTTTTATATAACTTCCACTGACCTTTGTGATTAATTACCAGTAATACATTAAGCCCCCTTAAAGAGGTATCTGCTGTATACATAGGCTATGCTAGTGATACTGATGTAGTTCATGAAAAGTAAATGCTTGTACAATTTATTGTTGAAAATCATCATCCTGTGTTAAAATGTGTATGTTTATATATTTGCATACATTCATGAAATTATTTATAGGGGCATTTTATAAATGTTTATTTTAGTCATCCCATTAGTGAAGAAAATATCAAAAAAATGCTCAACATAAATGAAACGTAACCTAATTCTCAGTGACCTCAATATAGAGCTGATCAGTGTAAAAATAAGCTGTCATACAGTTACTTACCACCTAAACCTGGCACAGTCAAATCACCAACCAGCCAAAATAACCACTGTTCTTTCAAGCTAGTAGTAACTAACTGCTTATAAAAGTTCATACACTTTCCAGTATTGCCTAGTTCTCTTACTGGCCATCTACTTATCCAAACAGTTCCCTTCCTCAGATTATCTAAATTATTCAGTAATAATGCAGAAATAGTTTCTCAGAAGCAAATAAGCCCCTTCTAGATGACAAATTCCAAAAAGCCGTACCAATAGCCCAACAGTGACACTCAAAATCTTCAGCTGTATCATTATCAGCAAATTTCAATCAATGTACATTTTAAATTATTCCCACTATCAGTTTGTATTGGGACATCATTGCAACTGTTGGGAGGATTTTTTTTGTAATTTCATGTACAGTGCTTATTAATTCTGTAAGAGAAAACACTCATGAGCTGCTCTCAGAGGTGAAGTGCATATTTGAAAGTAGAGTAAGGATAATAACAGTCTGCACTTCTGTACTTTTGACTTTGAAGATGGCTGCAAACTGAGCAACAGCTTAATTTTAGCTTTTCAAGTGTAAAAAAAAAAAGAAACTGAGAGATAATGGCCAGTAACTGTTCCAGATTTAGTAAATTCATTTTCTGGCTAGTAAGTACACTGGATGCCAGCAAAGAAACATGAACCTGAAAGAAAGTCAACTAGAAAAGGTGAAGAGGAAACACTGAATGGGAAGAGTCCTGCAGCTGTTCAGCAAAAAGCAGTTTGAGCTCCCGCTTTAGTATAAGATATGGCTTCCAGTAACCTAGAGGAAAATATAAATCAAATGTGCTCAGAACTGATTAAAATAAGCAAAATATTATATAAGTATTTCAGCTAAAAATAATAAAAGGTTGGAAATGATGGAAAAAGCTTTAAACAGCTATTCAGATAAACTGTTAAAACTGCAAAAATCAAGAGATCAAAATGAATAGAATGCTAACTATGAAACTGCAAAAGAAGAGCCATCTAAAAAATGTTAGAGCTGAGTGGACAGAGCACGCAGGAAAAAAATTCAGATTGTCTGCTGTACCACAGAAACAGGAAGGAACAGACTGCTTTAATTTTTGAAAGCACAGATAAGCAACTGGATTGGTATTCCACAGCAGGATCTGTAAATTGAAAGGGCACATAGTGTGTATGCTCCAAACCTGGCCATGAGAAAGCAACCAAGATGTGTATTAGTAAAGATGCAATCGTACCAGCAAAAAGAGTTGATCCTAATAAAACTGTGGCAGAGGGATAATGTATTAAAAATTGAAGAATGTAGAGTGTTTTTGGAAAATGTTTATTCATGCTGTACCAGACAAAAGAGAAGCAAATGTATCCCAGCCGTCAAAGAATTTCATGAGGCAGGTGTGAGATTCAAGCTGCTGTATCCAGCTGTCTTCGGAATATTTTTTCCCCAAGGATCAAAGTTATTTTTTGATGCAGAACAGGTTAAGAGGGGAAATGCAAAATTTTGTCCAGCAAGGGGTGAAACATCAAACAGAAGGGGACTCTGCTTCTCATTCTTCTTCTTCATTTTTCTGTGTCCAAAGGAAAATGCTTAAGAGACAGAAACAAGCACAGGCATTGACTAGAAGAATCATGAGTATGTTGGACTTGAACCAGTGTCTGGGGGTGGAAGATGGAGATGAATAGGACCAGCAACAGTGAAATTAGTTAATACATGGGATACTTTAAAGCCTCAATCACATTTGTGAAATATGGGTTTAGAAGAAAAAGTGGCTGAGTAAGACTGGATTTTTGTTGACTTTGTTAAACCTGTTGGGGGACTTGGCATATGCCCCAGTTCATGCTGTTATTGTTTGGAAGCACACTAAAAGAAAAAAAAGAGGAAGAAAAAGGGAAAAGGTAACTGTAAAACAGTTTCTGTTCTTAACAATATTTGTATAAAACATTTTATGATATAAATCACATGAGATATGCAAAATTATTTTCAGTGATTGTACGTAATAAAAATATTAAACAGGTGCTTTTTTCTTCTCTCCTTTTTAATTTAAAAAAATGCAAGCATTACAATGACAAAAGAGAAGAAAGGAAGGAGAAAAGCACATTTAAGTCAATATGTTGTAATCCTGAGCTGCTGGGGTGGAAGAATGGGTTGTGCCCTGATTATAATGTATGTAGAATTGAAATGTTTTCTTTTACTTCTGGTTCATAGGAGGTTACTAGGCTATTCACCTTAGGCCCTTTATAACCCTAGCCATGTTATATCCTTTTTCCCTTATTAACCAAGTTGTACGGTCTATATTTGCAACTCGAGTCTATGGTCAGCACTGACTGCTGTTATCCAAGAGGGACATAAGTGACACCCCCAGAGTAAATTTATGGTTTCCCATCCAGTTGTCTTAAGTTACACTTAAATAGGGTCATTGAGGAGCTCTATTTTATGTGACTTGTGAGTTTGTTCCAGAGGAGTGGCAATTTCTGGGAGACGTATCTGTCCAGCATTTCCTGTTAATGTTGCAGGCTAGGTTAAGATCCCTAGAGCGAATGAAACTTGTCCCACTTGACTTGGGGATGTGCAGCATTTCCATTAGGGCAGGGTCTGAGACTGCTCTGTAGGCCAGGCACAAGTCACCTCTCAGCAGCCTATAAAATACAGAGTATGGTGACAGGACCGTCAGTCTGTCTGTGTAGGTCAGGTGTTTAAGGCCCTGAATTTTCTTATTGAGGTCTGTCCAGCAGCTGCAGGTTTCTGGTGAGGTACATACAGAAAGGAGCATTGTACTCTGTTAGTGGTCTGATGATGGATGAGTATAGGGGAGTTGTAACATCCTTAGCTCTGAATGCAATGCCCTTACTTATGAGTTATGCAACATAGAAGGCTTTCCTTACCACTGTGGACACATAATTATCAAAGTTAAGGTTGCTATCAACTTGTGTTCCCAAATCTCTCACCATAGGCTTTGAACTAAAGAAGTACTGTTAATATTGTAATTTGCAGGGACTTTCCCTTTGCTGGAAGGAATGATAACGCATTTTTTTGCATTTAGTTTAAGTCAGTGACTTTGGCACCAACCAGTCTGTGTAAGCCCTTTTTGTCGTATGTCAGCATTGTTGGGGGACTCCATAATTGCACCCAGTTTGCCTCCTCTGCAAACATGGTAAGTCACAGACCATCTGTGTTTGCCTGGACTTCTTAGAAATATATTTCAAACAGTAGGGGGCCCAGCACTGGTAACTGGTCTGCTGGTAAAGGTGGAATCCCCAGCTTTGACTGTATACCTTCCATCGGTGTGCCAGTTGGCTACCCATCTAGTGACATATGGGTTAATTCCCAGCTGGGTGAGTTTCTCAATGATGTCCGAGTGGGGGATTGTGTCAAAAGCCTTGGCTAAGTCAAGATAGGCTGTATATAATGTTTTGCCATCATCCAGGGCTTTGGTGACACTCTTGAAGAAGTCCACCAGGTTTAATAAGCATGAGCTACCCTTAGAGCCAAATTGGGTCAAATCAAGAGTTTGAAGGTCACCTATGTCTTTGTTCATAAGGTCTGGAATGATTCTCTCCATGGCCTTGCAGATAAGGCCGGTTAGGCTTATGAGTCTATAGTACCCAGGTTCAGTTGATGGGGCCCCCCTTTGTGCAAGGGAATTACTATTGCCGTTTTCCACTCTGCTGGTATGAAGCAAGCACTTAGACTGTGGTTCAAGAGAGTGCAAAGTGGTTCTGCTAGGTCCTGTTTTAGACCATTTAGTAGGCAGCCTGGGATGTTATCCAGTCCCATAGTGGTTGTGTCTTTGGCCGTGGAGAGTGCAGTTATGACCTGCTCTTTGGAGTTAATAGGTAGAGGACTGGTGACAGGTATGCTTTGGGGTATGTCTGGTGGGGACAGGGAAGTGAAGTTTGCACCAAATCTGTCTGCTAGCAGGTTGGCGATGTCCTCAGGGTCAGTATGAGTGGTACCATCCAGTATTAGTTCAGCTGGGCCTTCCCTTTTAGACTTTTGACATAGCTATAAAATGTCTTGTGAATATCCTTAGCTAGGGATGCTAGTCTAGCTTCGTAATTGGCTTTAGATGACTTTACAAGATATCTAATTTTGTTCTTCAAGCTGGGGAGGGTGTCCTTCCTCAATTATTTCTTGTTCTTAGACATTAGTTTATTTCTCTTGTATAACCTATTTATGCTTGATATCCAATATGGTGCCTTGTTTTTTTGTGAGAACCTTGTTTTAATCCATTCAGGTACAGCCGAGTCTGTACATTTGTATAGGTGTTTATACAGGGCATTTGTGTACACCTCTGTATAGGAGTCATTGTTGACAGTAATAGCCGGAGGTTTGAAACTATTTATGCTGTCACTTAGGAGGCTATAGTTTACTTTGGAGAAATGTTTCATCCTTTTCTCTTGCGGGGGGGGGGGGGGCAGGTATGATTGTTGCTTTGAACAAGACTGATTTATGATCAGACCTTACCAGGGAGGGCAATGCACAGATGGTAGTGCAGAGACCCCCTATGTTGGTGAGTACTAAGTCTAGGACATTCGAGCCCCTTGTGGGGTTGCAGACAGTCTGTTCCAGTGCATTTGTATTAAAGTCCAGGAACCTTAGGGCGAGCATGTTTGTGATCATATGAGTCCCAGTCGATGGAACGATAGTTGAAATCACCCATGACCAACATGTTTGGCTATACAGTGAGTGACTCAAATAGGTCCAGGTAGGCAGAATAGTTCTCGTGGTTCATAGCTGGAGACCTATAGCTAACAGTGATATAGAAGATGGCTTTATCTACAGTTAGTTGGAGTTTGATTAGCTGTAGGGAGTTGTACTGTTTGACCAGTCTTGAGGTGTATTTGTCTTTAATGAAGATGAATACACCTCGCCTTTGGTTCATTTTGAGGTCTGAACATGTGGAAGGCATTGTAGCCTTGTATGGCTGGGGTGCTGTCTGCGTCCTTGAACTATGTCTCTGTGACTGCACAGACATCAGCATCTTCCAAGGTAAGAAGTGCTTCCAGTGAGTGCAGTTTCCAATTTAGACTCCTAGCATTAAGCAGCATAACCTAGAATTTGTCTCTAGTGGATTTTTTTCCATTGGAAATTTTGTTTTTATGACATTGCCTAAAAAAGGCACTATGGGGAGGCAAGTACCTTTGCCAGTAACTGAAAGCCATGAGGCAACTGGTGAAGACTATCTCTGGCAAATCAGAGTGGTCTGTTGACCATATCTTTCCAGGCTGACAGACACTGGATCCCCCTGGATTGACACCAGAAGCTAAACCAATTGTTGAAGTCGGTCATTCTTTGTTTATATTGAGGCATCATCCTAGGTAAAAGTAGAATGCTGCTTAGGTCTAGGGACATACCTGCCTGGGACACACAATCTGAGAGTGCAGTCATGTCACTCTTCATATAGTCCAGTGCGGTACATCTGAAGGCATTCACTCCAACATGGACTATGACAGGATCATAGTGGTATTTATTATTGAGAGACTTGAGTGCATGTATGATCTAACGGATCTTGGCATCTGACAGGCAGCTGACTGTAACCTTCTCCTTGTCCAGCCTGGTGAGGGGGACATCTGTGTCTCTCACTATGGAGTCACCTATGACCAAGACATTTGGTTTTGAGGTGTTTTGCCTTAGAGGTTTATTGGCTGAGACATTGTTGTGTGTATTATTATCTGTAGAGGATTCTGTTGGGTCTACAGTGTGTGCATAGGTTTGCACTTGGGAGGTCTCTGATCTTTAAGTAGGCTTCTAGCTAGTACCTCTGCATATGTGGGTTTGTGTTGTGAGCTTGTTATTTGCAAGAGGTGAAGTGTGTGTGCTGAAAACCTGTTTGATATCTGGTTTGTTATGTGAGAGAACTGATTCCAAATTCATAGTAGATATGTATATCTCACATGTATTTGTTTTAGGAGTAACTGGTTGTCAGTATACATGTGACAATTGCTACATTGCCTCAGGATGACCATGTCAATCAGGATGGCTGGAGAAATGGTGGGAAACTGTCCATCCATTATGGTGGGCATATACTGTAGTAACTAATGGGAAGTGGGCTAGATGGACCAGGTTTTGCTGTAAAACTAACAAAAAGTGGGCTAGATGGACCAGGTTTTGCTGTAAAACTAACAAAAAGTGGCTATTCTATGGAGGGCTAGGGGTAGAAAATTGCATCAGTGCTTCAGAATGCAGAATTGAATTACTCGCAGGGCAGCAGTGCAATCTCTGAGCAGCTCCAGTAATCTGAGTGCAAACCTGCACAAACATGACGCTTAAATATAAGTGAAGTTAAACGATTTTAAAAAAGTAACCAAAGGGAAAGCCCAGAACTGAGCTTTATTCCAGCAAATCCATAACTTGGATAGACCCTTGGCTGCAGACTTCTGCCACAAGGGTGTAGGGGGGCTTTCTTAATGCAAAATATCTGGTTGTAGTGCTCAAATTATACCAGTCTAAATTCAGCAAGCCTGAATCTAGCCTATGTATAAAATGCAGAAGTACTATAAATTCAGAGTGCAGAAGATTGCAGTCACAACAGCAAAAAAAAAATTAAATAAAGCAGCAATTCAGAAGAATACTCCCACAAACCTTCTTAGTGTGAAATAACTGGGCTGAAATCCAAGTGCTTAAACCAGAACAAAGATACTTAGAATTACGGGCACAGTAAGCCTTCATCAGCAATTCCCAGCTTGGAAGGGTGTAGGCTATTCTCTCCTGCCACAAGAGTTTAGACCACAAATCTTCCAAATGTAAAATAACTGGTTTGTAACCCAAGTGCTTAAACCAAAACAAAGACACTTAGAACAACAGCACAATAAGCCTTCAACCAGCAATTCCCAGCTCAGAAGGGCAGAGGCTACCCTCTCCTCCCACAAGAGTGTAGACTATAAACCTTCTTAATGTAAAACAACTGGACTGAAGCCCACGTGCTTAAACCAAAACTAAGAGGCTTAGAATAACAGTCACAATTTAATCAGGCTATTAGCAAGCAGTAATAAATGCAGCAGAATAAATGCAATTGAACACTTTTTAAGAGCAAGCAGCAAAAGCAAAATTAAGTAGAAAGAAACAAATACAGTATAAAAGTAGCTGAATAAAGTGTAATTGTTTAAAGTTAAGTGTGAAGGGAGGAAACAAAAGATAATTCAATGTTAAAAAACTAAAGGGGGGGGTGGCCTTCCCAGTTGATCTCACTGTACTCTGTAGAATGACCTGATGAAATGCGACTGGGAGGAGTGTCCAAACTCATATTTATAGTAACGGCAGGCAACTCAAAAGACACCAACTTTTAAGAATACAACAGTTGGACGGCTAGGTGGCAAAAATAAAATGCAGACCGAGATCAGCAATATTTAGGGCAGTGTACAGCAAGTAAGCCAAAGAAGCACTCCAGCTAAATAAAGATGCCATCAATTATTTCTAGCTAAATGAGGAATGATGTTTCTCAGCTCCTACCACCAATTAGTTGATGTTATTCACTGTTTGCAAAGGAATTATTTGCTAACTTTTCTAACTGACCCTAGCCAAGACCTCTTAAAACTTCAATAGAACAGGAAACTTAAAACAAATGTAATACAAGAAAAAGATAAAAATAGAAGTAACCAAATCTTAAATGAAAAACTTCAATTCAAAATAAAATGCAGACAGAGATCACCAGTATTCGGGGGGGGGGGGGTAGCAAGCAAGCCAAACAAGCAGTCCATCTAAAAAACAATGTGGATTAATGCCCTTGGCTTAATCTAATGATAAGTCTTTTTTGAATGTAAGTGGGTTTTTAGAGAGACCACAATGCAATAAATAGTTTTCTTTAACCAAGTAAATGTTACCTACCAGCTGAGAAATCTGGAGCTGATGGGCACTTCTATATTTTGATCTTATGTTTCCATGGAAAAAAGCTGTGATAAAAACAAAAAAAATCTAAAGGTTTGGATGTTTACTGAGAAATACATAAATCTAAAAGGTACAAAGGCAGGTAGTTCAGTAATGACTAAAGTTTAAAATTATTGCACGTGAATAAGAAACACCACCTTTTCTGGTAACTAAATATTTTAATGCATTCACTAGAACAGTGTATAATTTATTTTTATTTAAAATTAGCCAGTGCACTTTTTCTTAAGGCTGAACGTTAACGTTTTCTGAAAATATACAAGTTAGTTATCACATCTGGGAGAGAAATAAAGATAAGAAGAAGCAGCCGTTAGTGTAAGTAGGAGTGCAGGGAGTAACATGCATCTTAATATGGATAACCTTCCTTAAGTATAGATGAGGTTTTGTTTGTGCAGCTGTCAATTTGGAACAACTGGAGGGTTAAACCTCATTATTTGTTTTGTTTGTTTTAAGTTAAGTTCTGTGCTGGGGGTATTTTTTTTTTTTTTTGTGGGTTTTCATTGAAAAGTCTTGTGAGATATTGGTTAGGTTCAAATTGAAATGACAAAAAAATGTATAAAAGATCAACTTGCCAAATGATGGTAGGTAAATATAACATAAAAGCTGGAAGTATACATTTAAAAGAGCTGTTGTGTAAATAGAGAGAATAATAACTTATTCTTATGGTTACACTAAACATATATTTTGGAACAAGAGTGATAAATGGTATAGACAAAAAAGATAGAGTATTGAATTATATTAAGGAATGCAAGTAGTGATGCTACAGGAGACACACTCTTCAAAAGAAATGAGCACATGAATTTGATAAAGAAAGGATTATAGGAGCGATATTCAGCAGAGTATTGGGGACAAAGATAAGGGGAGTGCTTATTCTAATTGCTAGAGGAACTCCAATAGTGATACAGCAAGGAAAAAGGTAGTAATTGTAGATTTGTGGTAGTAAGGTGCTACTGGCCAGGGAGGGGGGATTATGTTGGCATGCATGTATATTCCACCTAAAACTGTAATTATGGAGCTTAAAGTTTTGGGAGAAATAATCAGCTTTCAGCAGGGAATAGTACTTATAGGTAGGAGCTGGATTTTGCAACAGTGCAGATTTATCTTGGGGACCTAGAAGGGGAAATATAACAGAAGGGGGTAGATTTCTGAAGAAATTTATGAAAATACTTGGTATGGAGGACATGAATTCAGTAGTAAGAACTCTGAGAGAATTTATTTCCCAAGGTACAATAACTGGGTTAGACTAGACAGAAATTATATTTTACAGGAGCACGTGCATTTAATTGAAAGCTTTGACACACATCCAATAATTTATTTCAGATCATGCACCACTAATGACCAAGATAAAACTACAGGGTAGTGAAGTACAAATGCACACTGGCACTTCCACACCTACCTGTTAAAAACAGAGGAATTTAGGGAATGGATTATGGAAATTATTCAAGCGTTATTAAGGAAGATAGAAATTTCTTCAGACATTCTAGCTAGTGAGTCGGATAACATGAAAGTGGAGTTTAATATGCGGTAGAAATAAAAGAAAAAGAGATGTGGTTAAGAAATTAGATTTATTTAGAGGGGTTGGCAAAGGTTCAGTTGTTGCAGAATAAAGGAAATCTCACTGAACAAGAAGTGGTACAACTGCAGAGTCCTAATGGGAAAATAAGTGAACATCTAGGGTAATATGCATGAGTTTATAAAGATTGCTGTTAAGCAGCTGTTTTTGATAATACCTCCAGAGCACAAAAACTTTTAGCACAGCAACTTAGGCAACAGAAAGTAGAAAGGTTTGTTGCCAAACATAGGGAGCCTGTGACAAGAAAAATAACCAGAAGTAGTTGGGAGGGTTGCCTAATGGTTAAGGTGTTTGCCTTACAAGCACAAGGTGCACGTGCAGGGTTTGAGTCTCACAAGGGATAATTGGCTAGGCTTAAAATGGCTTGCATGGGCAGTTAGCTTAGTACTAACCTATGAACCTATGAAGTAAATTTGTATAAAGAAAAATAACCAGAAGTAAATTTGTATAAAGCAAAGAAATGTGGAAATCAAGAAAGAGCACAAATATAAATATTTATGGAAAACTTAATTATGCTAAGGTTAGAGGTAGGTGAGGCTTAACAATCAACAGTTAAACTAGGAGGAGATCAAATAAAAACAGTGACATACAATCAAGCTGCAGGAAAGTCTCTAGGAATAGATGGTATTCCTGTGGAACTTTGGAAGCTGAGAGAGAAAGAGAGAGATCTGGAAGGGTTTGTTTAACAGAATTTTAAAATGAGGGGATGCATCCAGGAAGAAAGCTGCTGTGGCTGTAGTTTCTAGAGACTGTAAAGACCCATATTCCTATATGAATATTTCAGTTTTAAACTATGATTATAAATTGTTTATGTCAATAATAGCTGAAAGAATGACAAAGGTGTTGCCAGAATTTATAGGCATAGATTAGTGTGGTTTTGTAAAGGGGAGACAAACATTTTACAATATTAATAGATCAATGATGATCCAGAGGGAAGCAGAGTGTAAGTACCACCACTTTTGTTTGTGGGTCTTGATGCAGAGAAAGCATTTGATGACAGAGTAAGCTGGAATTTTATGAGTAGGTCAATTGATCCATTTGCATTCCCTGAAACAATAATAAGGTTAATTAGGAGGGTATATGAGGGATTGGAGGTAAAGTGGGAGGGTTACTTTCTGACAAGTTGTGTCTGAACAGAGGAACCAGGTAGGGGTGTTCTCTTTCCCATTTATTTGTTTTATATTTAGAGCTGTTGGCAAAGAAAATAAAGGACCCAGAAAATCAAGGATATAAATGGTATGGTAATCAAGTAAAGTTGTCTTTATTTGCAGACAATATTATTTTGTACCTGATAAACCAGAAGTGGACACCTCAGTATTGTGGAACATCTTGAGAAAACAGTCTTTTTGGGATATAAACATAATAAAGATAAAACAAAGGCTGTAGCTGTAAACTGTGTATCCACACATAAATTGTTATAGGGAACACGATAAAAGGAAGCATTTAGGAGTTATTTATTTATTGACATTTGTTAACCAGGTTTGTCAAACTGGGCTTGTGGCCCATTTTCAGTGGAGACCCGAGGAGAAAAGCTCCAGTAGTACATTTTAAACAAGTGCACTTTTAAACAATATTGATATACTAGCAGTTATAGCAAAAAGATTCACATATGTTGGGTTACATGCATAAAGTTAAAGTTGCATTAAAAAGAAGCTAAGTAACAATTTTACATTGATATAGTTTAATAGGTCAACAATAAATGTGTTTGTATAAAATTATGCAAATGCATAGTAGACACATTGGAGAGAGGTGTAATGAGGTACTAAGTCTGGTCCTTTTGAGGGTACATAAATGGAAGGAAGACCAGGTAGGGTCATAACAAGGGCAGATTCTGGAATTGAGAAAATAAGCTTTTAGTTAATTTTTGAGGTGTGGGAGACTGAACGTAAGTCAAGGGGAAGTTTGTTCCAAGTATGGGCAAGGGAGTGTTTGTAGAGTAGTTTGCCTACTGACCTTTTTGGGTGGTATATATCAAGTAATTGTTGGTTAGAAGTATGGAGGGCCCAGGATGGGATGTAGATGGAGACTAAGGAAGACAGAAATGGACAGAAGGAGGGTTTATAACGAATAGAGTGCAGCATATGAAATTGATAAGATAGCAGAAATTGGGGAAGTTCAAGCCATTGAAGAGAGTTTAAAGAAATGCAGTGGTGTAAGTTGTATGGGGAGTTAGTAATGAATCTGGCTATTTTATGTTAAGTCTGTTGGAGTTTGTTTAGAGTGTAGGCCTGGATATTGGTAAGAACTGGGGCAGCGTATAAGAGGGAGGGGAGGAGTGCCTGGCCCAGGGTGTCTAGATTCAGGGGTTAGGAATTTTTTGTTCCAATATAGCAGACCTAGTTTCTGGTTTGTTTTTTTTTATACACTGGAGTATGTGTAGGTTGAACTTTAGTATGTCATCGATAATGACCCCTAGGAGTTTTGTGTGGGTGTCAGGTTCGATAGTTGTATTGTTAGAAGATGTAATAAAAAAGGAGGTTTTGTGATGAGAAAGAGAACGGGGAAGGAAAAGTAGGAGTTTGGTCTTTTTGGGATTTAGGATCAATAGGTTGTGAGAGAGCCTTTGTTCAGTGGATAGTAGGGCCTGTTAGGTCAGGGAGTGTAGTTCAGGAATGTTATTTGAGATGGATATAAGTGTGGATTCGTCGGCATACTGAATAAGGGAGGATTCTTTGCATGAGGTGTAAAGATCATTGGTGAAGATGTTAAACAAAAGGGGTCCCAAGATGGAGCCTTGGGGAACACCAGTGGATATGGGAAGGAAAGGTGAGGAGGATGAGAGCCATTTGACAGATTGTTCCCTGCCAGATAGGTAACTATTAAACCAGGCAAGTGAGGAGGGTGGAGATTTGAGAGTTTGGATAGTAGTAGAGGATGAGAGAGAGTATCAAAGGCTTTGGAGAGATCTAGGAAGAGACAGGAAATTAGTTTATTGTTGTCTAGGGCCTCTGCAATGATATGAGTGAAGGAGAGGAGGGCAGTGGTGGTGCTGTGGTGAGGACAAAATCCATGTTGGGTAGGGGGAAGTAAGTGGTGTGTGAGGAGGTGATTGAGAAGCTGTGAGTGAATACATTTTTTTAATATCTTGGAGAGGGGGGACAGAATAGCAACGGGTCGGTAGTTTGAGGGGTCAGTGGAGTTTCCACCTTTATGAAGATGGATAATGAAGAAAGATTTCCAAAGGGTGGGGACAGTTGATTCCAGAATAGATCGATTAATTAGTATAGATGTAGGATAGGCAACTGAGTCAGCAGCAAGTTTGAGGAATGTAGGAGATAGATTATCAGTGGAAGGAGAGCAAGGTTTTAGCTTGAGTAGTAGAGATTTGATGTAAGTAATGGGAACTGTCTCAAAAGAAAACAAAGTTGTGTTAGTGAGACTTGGAGGGGTGGGTGTCGAAGTAGAGTTTGGCTTAGAGGTTACCAGATTTTGGATGGAAGAAAGAAAGTGCTTATTCAGGAGGGTAGCTGTTTCCTGAGAGGAAGAGTTAGGGTATGGGGAGGGTTTAGATGGCTTTCCAGGATAAGAGGATGTTGAGAGTTGACCAACATTTTCGAGGATTGGATTTGTTGTTAAGCTGAGCAGAGCTGTAGTTTGAATTTAAAATGATTCTGTTATGACAGCTAATTATATTTTGGATAAGAGTAATCCAAAAACTGAGAAACTGGAAGCTCTTGCTTATGGATATGGATAGCAAGATACAAGCAGTGAAAATGTTTTTAGTTCCTTTACTTTTATGTATGGGTTAGGCATATTTTGATCAATCAGAAAAGTTGTGGACAGCAGCTAATAAAGACTTGAAGTATTTTATAGGGGGAATGGGAAGTGTCAAGTAGGATAAGTTGATCCTTCCAATAGAACAAGATGATTTAGGGTTACCTAATTTCAAAGCTTTTTTAGAGCTACAGAGTTAATTTTCATATACATAACAGAAGTAGAAAACTGTAATTCATAATGGAAAGCGATGCTGATAAATCAGGGAGGAAGTACAAGAAATAAGGAGAGACTGGGATTTTGGATGCAGATCTTTAAAGAGAATAACAGACATATATAATATTATATTTCAAAAGTAGCAGAAAGTATTCTAAGAACTAATTAAACACAAGAATAAAGAAAGGAAATTTTGCCGATAGGGATTACTGCAACTAGAGGTACAGAGAATAGGCAAGAGGGGGATGGAATTTACTGGAGAAAACTGGAAAAAGAATTAAGGTATTAGGAGAGAGAAAAGTAATAGAATGGGAAGAAGCCAGAAGATATTTGGATTGCAGACTAGAGGCTGCTTTCCCTATCAGGTATGTATATCTGAGTATAGGCAAAGAAAAAGGGATAGGGGAATCCTGAATGAAAGACATGCTCTGGTAGATTTTTTACAGAAGCTGCTGTTAAAAAAAAGAAATAACTAGTAGGGCATATAAAATCGTACACAGTAACTACAGGAGTGAATGAAAAGAGGTTAGGAAAGATTGTGAAGAAAGTTTGGATAAGCAATTCACAAGGAAACAGTGGGAAAAATGTATGTGTGGCTCACAAGTATGCAACAAAATCTAGAAGAGTTTGGATTTTTGCTTGTAAGTATTTGAATAGATATTTTTATATCCCAAGCAGACTCCAGAATTTTTCCTCGGGTAGACAGTAAATGTTGGAGGTGTGATGGGAAAAAAAGAGGTAACTGGGAACATATGTTTTGGGAGTGTAATGACTTTGCAGACTTTAAAAAATTCCCCACAGAGTACTCGGTCAGAAATACTCAATGAGCAAATGGGTGTAACTAAGGAAATTATTATTTTTTGAGCTGGGATACAAAATCTGAATTGCCTAGACATAATAAGGCCTTGTTAAGTTTAATTCTGGTGGCTGCCAAAAAAGCAATTACTAGAAAATGGAAATCAAAGTGTAAACCAGTTGTATTTGAAGTATTGAATATTGTAACCGAGATAAAAGAACTGGAAGTGGGATCTTTAGAAAGGTGTAGGAACAAATTACATAGAAAACATGGAAATTGTGGAAACAATATATGCAGAATAATGTTTTAGAGGAGTGGGGTTTAGGGGAAGGCAGGAACTAATCAATCTATGTAATACTGAATTGGTGGTAAATATACGAAAAATATGTGATGTATAATGTTTGCAACTGGGAATATGTTGATATGGTTTGTTTTCTTTTATATAATATGTGTATGTGTCTTAAGTGATAATTCAATAAAGGTGTTAAAAATAATCAAAAAAAGTTTCTTTATTGTTGCAGCAAAATGTTAAGAAGCTGCTTCCTGTGGTAAATATTTTTATTCCCTCAGCCCTCACTTGTCTGCTGTGCAACCTTGAGCAAGCTACTTAACCAGAACGTGGTTTAGGACAATTAGGAATTTGGGCTAAGCTCTTTAATGGTAGGAACCTGTGAAGGGTCAAAAATGGCTATTACTGTTGACTAAAGTCTGAAATAAAATCAGATTGGTGTAGAGAAGAGAGATTGGTACATATGGAAATAAATTAATGACTATAACTTCTTAATGGAATTCTACAACATCATAAAAATATTTTATTTCATTTCATTTTGACTTTAACTGGGGTAGAGCACTGATCCCACTGGATCTATTTCATATCAGCCTGAGGAAAACACCGTAGACACATGACATTATATACAGAGTGAATGACAAAATGTAATATATACAGATGTACAAAATCAATGTTATAGTAGGCTTGAGAGTATAAAAGTAATAGCTAAAATTTAAATGTATAATATGAAATACCTCACAAAGAGGATTACCGGCGTCAAACAGATGGCCTACGCAAACAGTCTCAAAAAACTGCAGCTTAACTCCGCCACATATCGCTTGCTCAGAGGCAATCTCTGCCTAACATAAAAAGCTATGACAAACCCAGAGCTTTTGGACATGCTTCACCTAAAGAAATCCCAATCCCTCCGAGCTACACGCTCTGGGGACCTAAACCTTGTCACCACAATAAACAGAACATGCTGGAGGGATAGATTCCTATCCCAGAGACTTCCCATACTCTGGAACAAACTACCTATGTATATCAAACAAAGCTCCTCATTAGCACTCTTCAAGAAAAATCTTGATGATTGGATAGGAGATAGGAAATTTACCCCAGGTATCACTTCTGTGACTCTGCTTGACAGTGGCACAGGAAAATTTTTTTCTTGGGTGGCGAAAGCCAGGGTACCTTTTGGCTAGGCTTATATAGGCCCTAGGGCCAATAGCCTAGTACCTACCTATGAACCTGTATAAATATATGTGTGTGTGTGTGTGTGTGTGTGTGTGTGTGTGTGTGTGTGTGTGTCTGTGTGTGTGTATGGGTCCACTTCTTAATTTCAAAATATCACAATCCCGAGATTCATAAAATCGAAGCCATAGTCTCGAGGTTGTGAAATCTCAAAATTAAGAATTAAACACACGAAAAAAAGAAGACAAGTAAGCCCATGTTTTTGCAGGGTAGCAAGCCCCCTGCACCTCCCACACCCCCTGCAACTTAAATATACTAGCTCTGAGATTGCACTACAGTGAAGAGAATGGCAATAGACATCGCTGTACAGTGCAGAATGGAAACACTCTTCACTGTATCACAATTTCGGAGTTAGTATATTTAAGTTGCAGGGTGTGAAAACGTCATTTTACATATCTTCTCTTTTTTTGTTTATTTCTTAGTTTCGAGATTTCACAACCTCAAGATTATGGCTTCGATTTTATGAATTAAAGGACTGTGATATTTCGAAATTAAGAAGTGGACCCATATACATATCCATATATATATATATATATATATATATATATATATATATATATATATATATATATAGATATATATATATAGATAGATATGTATATGTATGGGTGTATGTGTGTTTGTGTGTATTATATACAGATTGAAAATTAGAGTTGGTGTACTGAAAGAATCACATTGAATGAAAAAATCCATTGTAGGTAACACACAAAAGCAGCTACTTCATCCTAGCTAAGAAAGAAACTAAATATCATGGCCTTACAGCCAAATTTAATACCACTTCCTTAAAAAAATAAAAACTGTCATTATCCATGGAGAATATATACAACCTCATAGTACCATATCCACAGATAACCACAACTCCCTCTGTCACTCACCTGTTCTTTTAAATTTGCCTCACTTTTTTTCTCTGATCATACTTTGATTCCATATAATTGCCACTACTGCTATACTGAAATTCTTAGAGAAAATGGAAAGAAAATTTAACCATGTCTGTAATTAAATGGCACACTATTTTCATCAAGCTGGCTGCAAAATGCATCAATTAGCCACTCTGTTAAATATTCAGTCCTCATTAATAACTGGTCTATTATCAGTTTAAGTACTTACTAATAATACCCATTCTAAAGAATACTGGCCTGACTTCTCAGGACTGTAGGCCAATTTCTTTTCTCTGCCTTATTTCAAAAGTTTTTGAAAAACTTGTATATGTTTAACTATTTGATCACATTAACAAGTATGGCTTTAATAGTAAACCCCCAGTGTAGGTTTATGCCGCTGATAACATACCTGTTTCCTTTTTATACTATCTCAACCATAATTTTCCAAAGAATTCAAACAACTGAACTGACTCTGCATGTTTACTGATCTGACCAGAGCATTTATGTTTGTAGGTAGGAAAATTTGCAGGGATATTTCTTTGTTTTAGTAATACAAGCTTCTTATAATAATAATATGTATTAATAACATGGAAGTGAAGTGCTTGCCTATATTACTATCAAAGCAATATTTAATATTTTGTGAATTTCAGCATATGGTTTCTAATCCTTATTTGATTTTCGAATGCAGTTTCAAACTTGGGTCCCTACCAAGCATCTACAAATCCATTACAGCCTCTGGTTATTCAGATTTCGTCCTAAACTTGGACTCATAGCTGGCCTTAGGCATAGGCCAACTAGGCGGCTACCTAGGGTGCAGCTCTACCAGGGGCACTTTTCCAGTACTCATTTGGTGTAGGCAGACCAGAATAGGGGCACTGGGTGGTATGGTGGGAAGCACCATGGAGCCCTTTTGCCTAGGGCACCAGCTGACCTAAGGCCGCTCCTGCTTGAACTGCAGTATGTCCACCACTTAGCATGTAGGCTAACAGATGCAGCTTAATTTTATGTTTTAAACAATGAAAATTAATACTGATTGCTTAATTTTTGGATAGTGGTTCGCTTTGCTTTGTTGTCTTGTCTGGGTTTGAGTAGAACAGTTTTGTGCACGGAGGTGAGGTGCATATTTGGAAGCAAAGTAAGAATAATAACATGGTTAATATTTCTGTGTTATTGCACCAAGATGTAAAATTCTGCCCTCTCCTTCAGCGATGCAATGTTACATATCATTTCTGACTGCAAGTTTACATATGAATTCTGTTTCTTGAGAGTGAGAATTTACACATAGGCAAAATGTAAGCACTGTGAGTCGTGATGGCCCTGTTCTGATTTTGAGACTCAAGAAGTTGACAGGCACGCATACAGGCGCCCCACCACCCTGACTTGTGTCCTGTTGTTTAAATACTGTTTTACTCACTGAATTAAAATAGTTTGTAATTCAGTGCTTTTAGTTTGTCAAATTTTAATTTTGTGGAGTCATGTTCATGGTATTAGCAAATTCTGGATATGCAACATGAATGGTCATCCATTCAACAAGTGCTGCTGTTACTTCTGTAAAGAATGCCATAAGATTCAAAAGCAAGATCTTCCCTTAACAGTCTCTCATTGTTCCTTATCTAACAGAATTAGGTACTGTGTGTCATTTTAGATAAGCTTTATATTGTCTGTCTCCACGATGTTATATACAGTGCTGGGCAGGCAGATTAAATGGGATTCTGACATGGGAGCTACAGTAAAATCAATAAGTATTTTTCTAATGGATATAATATTCCTTCTAGAGCAACATATAATTGGCATCAGGACAGTGTGTGTGTTATGTTCTTTGGCTTGGACTCTATAGACTTTTGTTTTGAAAATGTAACAGTTTCTTCATGAGTTTTCTGACTCTGGAAGTGAGTATTTTTAATGTCTGCTGTTGTCTGCTAAACATTATTTAACACGATGGATAGACCTTCTGCTTGCTCTTCAAAATTTGCCTCTCTTTCTGTAAAACAAACACACACACATCTCACACACACACACACACACACACACACACACACACACACACACAGACACAGACACCCACACACCCACACACACACACACACACACACACACACACACACACACACACACACACACACACACACACACACACACACACACACACACACACAAAATGTGGAACAGTAAGTATGATCCTAAGTTAGTGCTTACTACCGTAAGCAACTTGAGTTTTTGCTAAAATATTACAAAGAAATTCCATCCTGAACACCTGAAACCATCAAGTCCTTCAGGAATTGAATTTTTGCATTAGTCCCATAATATGGGCAGATCAGACATCATACATTTGCAAGCCACTGACATTAATGTAGAAAATCAATTCTGTTTTTATATTTTCTGCTTCTATTATCTATAAACTGAAAATTAAAAGTAATATGTCAAGAGAACACAACTGTGCAATTGTGGACTTTGGCCAATTGTGTTTAATTTAAATATGCAGGGACAGGCTGTTTACTAGCCACATTCAGTATGTCACTCAGTAGCAGTTTGCTCAGAGCTGTGTAGGTGAGTGGGATTAGCTACAGTATTTCTATATACCATTTCTGCATTTACCTGGGTTTTTGTTTCTGTACAATTGAAAATCATTGTTTATTTTCCTCCTGTACTACTTTACAGCCTTTCCAAGACACATCCATCTGTCTGATAGAAAGTGAGCAAACAGTAATCTATTGTTATTTTTCCACAGCTACTGGATATCGGGGGTCCACCATCATCTTTAAGTGTGATGAGAAAGCTGGCAATGGAAATCCCCAGTTGTTAAGTGAAACATATGGATGTAGTAGCACATTTGAATGGAAGACTAAAGTTGTATGCCCTCCCAAAAAAATGAATTGCAAGTTTGTCAGTAAGCACAAAACATACGACTTAAGAATGCTGTCATCCTTAACAGGATCGTGGATTTTCTCCTATGATAAATACTCGTATGTACATCCTTGATTACTTGTTTACATATTTTAACTGTCATTTATGTTTTGTATAAGCAGAATGTGTGCATATGGCTGCATTCCTGTGTGTGTGTGTGTGTGTGTGTGTGTGTGTGTGTGTGTATACGTGCATGCATCCTCATTGTTATACAAGTGTTGTGTAATAAATGGCTGCTACTGTTCCATCTTAAAGATAGTGAATTTGTGGGAGATCGAAAATGTAGAAAAGTGAGTAAATTCTGTAATGAATTGTGCAACAGAAACAAAAATCACCGAACATATAGAGTATGAAGTGAGTAATCTTGCTTTTTCGGCAGCTTTTTAAAACTTGTATTTTACTGAAAATGGGCAGGTCCTGTACTGTAAAAAAAATTGCAGCCTCATTGTATGCGCTCATCAAGATTATGGTCTTTGAAAGCATACATAGAGTAACTGGGATTCTCCAGGGTGGGTCCTTGATTCGGTTTATTCTCTTCACTTTTCAGTTTCTCATGTCAGAACCATTCAGCCCCGAATAACAGATTATCTAAGTGTAGCCCCACCCCCCAAGAAGAAAGGAAACCTTGCTTACTGAGAAAAGCCCTGGTGCCAGCCAGCCAGGTAACTCAGGAGGACAATTCCAGTGGCCCAGAAGTCATAATCCTACCTACAGTGTTAGGTGTACCTGCTGGGAGGGTCTCCAGGTTAGCCATGGCTTGTAGAACCATTAAAAATAACCATTAGGTTCTGGAAGGGGTCACAGTTGGTTACTTCTTGCAGTTTTTAGAATGTTCATCATTTGATCTGTGCTGCAGTAGCCTTAGATATGTGGGTTATATTCTGCAAAGGATATTACAGACAGACAGCTTCCCAAGCTTAAGGTCATCTTTTACATGCCCAGACCATTCAGAGGTCAAGCAGAGCTGAAGGAAATCAGATGTATAGGCACCAAGCCCTTCAGAGCTTTCCTGTCACCAAAAACACACTTATTGCATGTCTTTAAGGATCAACAGTAAGCTGTTATTTCTCCATTGTTGGGCAGATCCGTTTTTGTAAAATACCTTCCGCAATTTATTTTATGACTAAAAACATAATTTATTGTGTATAAAACTGTTTGCTTTGTACTAGGAAGTTAATTTTTATTGAACTGTCACTTTTCTTTTTGTCAGCTGAAAGACTCTTGTTCATATTTTAATTTTAGTGTAAACTTTGTTAATTTAACATTTTACTCTGTTTTTGTGAAAATAATCTTTTGTAAATTGTGTTTAAAGTGAAAACACTACCTTTTTGATGCTTACTTTTTTAAAGACTGCTGCTGTCAGTTTTACCCCAACTTCAGGCTTCCTTCTCAAATTTACCATGGAATAACTTACTGGTTCATCTTTTCTCCAGGCAAAACAAGATAAAAATTTCCAGACAGTCTTTGCCCTTTCAGCAGGTTACTACTTTGCCTCAGCACAGATAGGTGAGTCTGCTGTGACCATTCCTGGTTCCTCTCATCTTCTTCCTTGGTTTCTTCTGCAAGAGTTCCTTTGGAGACCATGGACCGGGAGGGGTGTTAGATACATCCTCTGTGGCTGTTTGGAGTGTCCTTGGCAGGTGTGGAAAAGACACTGTTGTCAGTGTTGGAAGAAGGAGTCTGGAATGCTTCTCTGACTGGCCAGACAGGTATGCCTGTTACCTGACAGGTCGGTCTGCTTCTATGAAGATTCCTGTCAAAAAGGAGCAGAAAGTTAAACATTTAATTTCTCTTGCCTCTGTTACATTAGAGAAGAATGATTTATTGTGGAAAATTCTGGCTTGCAACCTAAAAGGAATGTATTTTCTGAAGATTTCCAGTGCAACAAACTTTTGACTAAGTTAACTGACACAGCTGTATGAATACCCTATTTGTATGCATTTCATAAGGAAAGCACATGGATAATTAGCACAGGCAGCTCCTGTAGAGTACATCATCAGCGTGTAGCTTGACTGAGGAGACAGCCCACCATTGTGATTCCACAGACTATGTAGAAACATTGTAGAGGGCTTGTCCTTGAATCAGAAGGGGCAACAGCCAGTGGTAAACAGGCCAGGTTAGGGCTTAACATTAGCTGTAGCCCTTTCTGAATCCCATGGATTGTAAATGTTTTATTTTAGCTTTTGTTAACTAGGAATGTCCAGCTGGAAGTCCCATTTTCAGAAAATGGAATTCCAGGGTGAAAACTCTTCATGATATGACTGCTAACACACAGTACAAACATATAATTATGCACAAGCTGCTAAAGATGGAAACTGCAATAATTTTACAATTTCAGACAAGACAGTGGAAGAATACTCAAATAATGCAATACATTATGTGCCAGTATGTTAGTAAATATTTGGCAGACTGTATATACCATCAGTTTAAAACCTTGCTTTCCCATTCTGTTATCTTCCATTTATTTTCAATGCTTATTCAAGTACGAATCATCTTTTCTTGCTCTGATACTGTGTGTATTAATTTTGACATTGGCTAAATGGCAATGGAGATATAGAAACACTCACTTGGCATCATGGGTAAAGCCCTGACTGTGGCCAAGCTGACCAGAGTTGATTAGTGGCTCGACTTACTGACAGAGTGGCCGGGGAAGGAAGGGCAGTTATATGGGCATTTTGCTCAGCAGTCTGGTGAAAGCTGGGTACATAGTATTGGAGGAGCATTGTCCAAAGAGGGGGAAGGGTGGTGGGCCTGGTTGAGCTGCTGTTGATATGAAGCAATGCATTGCAGGCCCCTATTGCATACCTGCCCTCAGATGCAACAACAAGGCTGCAGTGGGGTGGTAGAGTAACGGGGTAGACATATAAAGTGGAAAAAAAAATAAAAAAAACTTGGCTGATGCTGACAGCTAAGACGCCAAGGATGCCCTAATGTTTTCTGACTAGCACCAGCTAAAATCAGAGTTAGCATGGCAGTAGAGAAGCTGGCAGACCTGGCTTGGTTGTGGGGTACTGGGCAGGAAGGCAGTAGGATGATGCACAGGAGTGAAAATGTGCTCCAAAAATACATATCTTCATTGCCGTTTGCTCTCATTTTTTTCCCCTTGGCACTTATAAAATCTGAATAAACATTTTGCTTTCTTGATCTTTCTGTTTGGAATAGTTTTGTTGCCAGTTCCTAGACAGTATCACATACCTCTGACTATAGTTCTTCATGTACAGTATGCACCAGATCTAATCCCTTGCTATGTATTAATTTGGAGTACTGTTGAGCATGTATCAGTCTGGAAGCTTTTTTTTCTGTAATTTGATTCTAAACTTTGTAGTAAGCTAATGGCCTTAGTTTTGCCTCATTTATATGTTCTTTTTTTTGTGTGTATTTGTTTAAGTAAATTAGTATCAACTTATTGCTGTTCTGCTGTGGCGAATATCTGCCAAAAATTGACATTTAATAAACTTGCAGATAGGTGTCCTTGTGTCTTGGTGGTATACATGGTTGCTGCTTACAGTCTGGGCAGTTGATGTTCCAGTTGTGTGCAAATCATATGTCTCTTGAACGTGTATTTAGAGTAATTAGAAGTAGAAAATCCCATTTCATTTTATTGCAAATTTTTATTAGATGCAACTTGATTTAGTGAAGGTATTGGTGTCCTGTATTTGTAAAGGTTTTAACTAGAACCACGTTTAATACTAATGCATTACCTTTTACTGCAGACTAAGCTGGAAGCTTATATTCTTTCATGACACCATTCCATCAGGAGTACTCTTATAAGTTCTCTTTTCTTTTTATTTGTTGTGTTCGTGTTAGTCAACCCTCTGGTATAAAGTATAAGCTCTGGCTTTGCAATGGGCTGAAGTTATCCATTTTGTTATCCTCATTCTCTTTATTCCAATTAGCCCAAATATAAACACATTAGTCTCCTGTTCTGCTTAATATGTCCATCTTGATTTATGAGACAATATTTTTGCTTTTGTTAATAAGGTCTTTACTCTGTAAATTAAACTGGTGTGAATCTCAATTCCTCTCCATGCACCTCTTGGTTCAAGCAAATTTCCTGTTAGTCACATTAGTTCATGTATTACAACCACAACTTACTTTGTTGCTTTGAACTGTGGATTTTGTCATTTCTGTCACAAAATTAACATTTCTGAGAGCCTTTCTCGTATTGTAAAAGAGCTTGCTGAAAGTCCCTACTTATACGCAAATTCTGTCTTTGCAATAATGGATAAATGTTAAATCAGATTATTGCCCAAATGTTTGTTCAGTTTTCATTACTTTATTGTTTTGATGTCTGTTTTGCAGGCATATTCTCATTAAAATTACAGTTTCAGATAGAAAGCTGGCTATCTTATGTTGTGCTATGTCTCATCCCTCTCTGATGCATACTTTTTTTTTCATCTAGCATTCTCTCAGATTATTATGATTGCTGTTGGTATATTTGAGTTGGGGATATATTCTTGACATATACAATTTCAGCTTTTCCTTGCTCTTATCCCCATATATGGGACTGTGCTGAAAGTTTGTTTTTACAAATACATTTTCTGTTTAGAATAGTGATACCTTTCAAACCAGAGTTAGCTTACCTGTGTGTACTTTCGTTAGCTTACCTGTGTGTACTTTCTCATCCCATCCCCATGCACCTGCTGATTCATGCAGCTTTGCTTCATGGCTGGCACTCTATTGTTAGTAAAGTTCAGCTTTAGCTCATTTTGCATTTCTGGATTCTAGATATTACACATTTTGGCACAAGACTGCATAATTTCAGTATTTCCTTACTATCAAGGACTCTGCTGAAAAAATCTGCTTTTATAAATAAATTCTGTCTGAGCTGCAGAGAAAATATTCAAACTAGATTAAAAGCCACATTTTATATGCTTTATATTCGATTCCTTCACCATACTGTTTTGTTTTTTTACTTTGTAGATATATTTTGAGTTAAAGTTACTTCGCTAACCATAAAGTCGACTGCCTTTGTTTACTTCTTGTTGCATATGCTAATAGAGTTATTTTTAACTGTTTTGCCATTGTATGTTAGCACTTCTGTTTGCATGTTATATTTCATCCCTTCAGTCTACTGCTTAGTTACATTTCTGGTCCATGTTTTTATTTTTCCACACATTTTGAATTTCTCATTTTGTTATTCCCTTCATTATAATCTTAAAGGGACAACAGAATATCTAGCTCAGTAAATGGGATGGATGTAATATTTGTCTTCTCTTAGTTATGGATGTTGTCTCCCCTAAATGCTTCCTTATATGTTAGTATCCTTGTGTCACATTTTAAATGTTAAGTTATTGTTTATGGGACCAAGGTGTGTATCTTGTTTCAGCTTGGTGTCTTCTATGGAGAGCCATTGAGTGTGGATAATTTTAGAACTGTGTTCATAGTTAGGCTAGGTAGATTATAGCTTGTTGGTATTAACATCTTAATTCTTTTTCAAGCCATTTTTGTGTGAAGGAGATATGGTTTAGGCCTGATGTGTAGGTGCAGAGTAGTTGCAGTATTGATGTAGTGGGTTTGAGTGTATTTTTGTTGGTCATTCAGGATGGTGTTGTGCTGCACAGTTTTATTCATACAAATGTTTTCCTTGCATAAGTGTCGCAAGTATTGCTTTCCTACTGTGGCTCAGTTTAACAAAGCTTTAGTATAACTTTGGGATGGAGACGTTGCCCAGTAAGTAGAAGTTCTCCAGTTCTGTTCTTGGCCGGGGTGCATTCTGTGCTGAGTCTCCACTGTCTTCCATGTGTTCTTGTGGATTTTCTCTAGTTATTCCCATTTGTCCAACATCCCAAATACTTGCTGTAGGCAGAGTGGTGACTAAATTATATGTAAGTGTGTATGCTTTGTATGTGTGTGTTCCTTGCTTGCAAAATATACTTGTGGATTGAGGAATTTTTTCATGGGGACACTTTAGGAGTGATGCAACAGCACTGGATCATTGCATGGATTATAGTTTTGCATTTCATAGATTATACTAAAGTTTTCATTTTGGAACCTAACAGATATTCATGTCCCTCATTAGAGGAAAATCTTTTTACATTTAATGTATACTTCTGATGCTACTATTGCTATTAGCACGCAATTTGTCCTAGCAGCAGTGTAGCTTAAATTTTGGAGTAAACTTTGTAAATATGGTACATTGTCATTTATAACACTACTTGCTTATATAAAGCTCTGCATAGCAACTCATTGAACTAATCTGCCAGAGATTTGTACAAGATGTTCCTCCTAAATAACCAAAAATTCATCTGCGTAGAAGCTGTCTTCCAAGTTCAAGAAAAAAATTTACCAGCTAGAAAGTGTCATGGAAATTTCTACCTAATTACCCTAATTTGGACATGGATTTTTATGTTATGGCCAATTACTGCACTTACCTGCAGACTGGCTATTTTTACCCCATTTAACTTGGGTGAGTTTTCTTTGTAAATTTCAAATACCTGGTGTGCAGTTTGTGTGTGTGTTTGCTGTTTTTGTCACATATTGAATATATAATAAAAAAGAAAGTCAGCAAAAATAAGTTGCACATCCCAAGTTTGTATGTCTACAGTAATCCTGCAAGTTGCTTATGTAAACTATGTATGGATGGTACATAATGTTACTTATGTCTACTGTTGCAGCAGTTACCACCCCATCTCTTGCTTTCCTATTTTTTTGTTTATGGCTTACCCTTTTTAATAGTGCTTTGCCCAGTAGGAAGTCGAGCTTCTTTTGCTGCTATCTCCTATTTTCTCAGTTGCAGTTTTTTGTAATTATTTCAATAATAATTATAATTATTTCAAGAGGCAATTGCTGTTTTCTCAAGTTTATGTTTAGTTTATATATATGAACTGTTAGAAGAAATAGAAGACATAGTGCTATAGAGTAAAGCAGCCCCAACTATGCCCCACATGACCTTGTTTATCAGTCAGGGTACTGGTGGTGCTACTCTAAAGAGGTATTAGAGTAAGTGTTAATCTCAGGACAGTGTGTTGAACTCCTGCTACAACAGGATTGTGTGTGTGTGTGTGTGTGTGTGTGTGTGTGTGCGTGTGTGTGTGTGTGTGTGTGTGTGTGTGTGTGTGTGTGTGTGTGTGTGTGTGTACCCCCAGGAACTTCTTTACTCTTTTTACCATCTCACCATTAATCATGAGAGGAGAATGAGCTGGTTGTGTTTTCCTGAAATCCATTATGATCTCCTTTGTTTTTTTTTTTACGTTAAGGTCAATGTTGTACTTAGGACACCTGTCAATCAAGTGAACTCACTTCCTCCCTGTAGTCTTTTCCATCTCCTTTACTGATGAGGCCCACGACTGTAGTGTCATCCGCAAACTCGATAATGTGGTTTGTGTTGAATCTAGCTTTACACTCATGGGTTAGTACAGTAAACGGTAGTGGACTCAACACACAGCCTTAAGGTACTCCTGTGTTGATTCTGATGCTTTTTGAAGAGTTATTGCCCTCACATATCCTTTAACGTCTTTCATTCAAGAAGTCCAGGATCCAGTTACACATATGGGTGTTGATACCTAGATGAACAAGTTTTTAGATTAGCTGTTGTGGATGACAGTATTGAATGCTTAATTGAAGTCAATAAACAGCATTTTAGCATTGTTCTCAAGGTGTGCCAATAAGAGATGCAGTGCAACCAAAATAGCATCCACCATGAAGCGATTGGCACGATATGTGAACTGGAGTGTATCTAGTGCCACTGGAAGGCTTGCTATCAGGTGTTTTTGACTAACCTTTTGAAGTTTTCATAATGGTAGACGTGAGCGCTACTGGTCTATAGTCATTGAGGCTTGAGGAGATGGTTTCTTCGGCAGTGGAATAATGTTTCTGTTTTTGAAGCATTTGGGTACCTTCACTTGACTGAGGGAGATGTTAAATATATCCATGAGTACAGTGCTTAGTTGTTTAGCACAGTTGTCAGGACTTGCATTAGGGTTGGGCTATTATGGCTTAGAGATTTGGCTTTTCAAGGGTCACCTGAGTGGTATCTAGGATTAACTGTAGATGTCAGAGAGGGCTATGATCTGGTATTAATGCTGTTTGACACTCAGACTAGTTGTTCTAAGCTTAATTTCACCCAAAGCCTTTCTTTGTTACAGGACACATTCCTAAATACTAACTTTGTAGGTAAACTTTACAAACTAAGCATTTGGTGCTATGCAGGATGCTGCTAATTGCCGCTGCAATGTGAATAGCACCACGCAAATGGGCCTATTTTATAGTAGACAGAAAAAATCTGAAAACTAACTCTTGTGACCTCTGACCAGTGAACAAGTACACTTTGAGCTCCCGCTCATGCTTTGAAATTCAGAGACCAGGTAAACACATTCTACCACAAGATGGATGATCCCGGAATTTCTTAATGTAAAAGCACAGCAAAAATAGGTTTCAAGTGTAGATCAACACCAAACAACTAAGTCACAAAAAGCCCTTTGACTGATGAAACAATCTCACTTTAAGCCTTCCATTTCCCAACTCAGACCAGGCTGCATTTCTACTGCCACTAGAATTGCAATCCCAGTCTTCTTGTTGTAAAAACCCAGATCTAAAGTAGTTAACTTCATTTTATCTGCAACCTGTGGGTATACAGATCCCTATCGGGTCCGAGCGGCCAACCTTTTTTCTAGCATCTGCTCCGAGCTCCTCCTTTACCCATAATGCCCTACATCACCTATCTCCTCTCAGATCTCATTTGCTGCACCAGTAGTGTGCATCGTGGTCTCCTTTGCTCTGAGCTCAGGGATAGTAAGTGGTATTTTTTTCTGGTATCTAGGTGTGTTTGAGTAAAATTTTTCCCTTCCTCCCCTTGTGTAGTATCTCGCTTAGTCATTGGTGTTTATAAAAAAAGAAAACGTTTTGTATAGAGTAGTAGTTAGGCCTGTCCTTTCCCTACCTGTGTGTTTGTGGTTTTGGAGAGGTAGTGTTTGTACCTTTCGGTGCAGGACTATGGCTGACCAGCCAAAGCCTGTCTTTAAGAAATGTACAGAGTGTGGCCATAAGCTCTCCCAGGCTGATGGTCACACTCTGTGTGTAATTTGCTTGGGAGTGGCACATGTGTCCACTCAATGTGCTATCTGTTCAGGTTTTAACCCTAGGGTCCTTAGGGATCGTAAGGCCAAGCTAGTTGCCAAAGGCCTTCTCCCTGCTGCCATGCTGGAATCTGCCTCAGCCTTGGTCTCTAGTGTACTACCTCCCACCTAGACAGGGACTCAACCTCCCTCTTCGTCTGGTGATAGGTCTTCCAAGGACAAATCTTCAGTCAGCATGGCTGACAAAGAGAAAGAAAAAGAAAAGGATAAAGAAAGGCACAGAGAGGAAAGGGAGAAAAAGAAGGACAGGCATCGTAAGAGATCCCCAGTCAGGGAGCTCTTTCTCAGTCCCCCATCTAAGACCATGAGGCCTGTTTCTCCATGGCTCCGGTCTCCTCGTTTCTCACCAGAGCCGTTGGAACATTCGGACTTGAGGCCTTCCTCCCCACTGCGCAGACCAGCCAGATCTGAGTCGGTGGCCTCTTCGAGGTTGACTCGGAGCCTATCAGACATGGATATGGACAGGATGATGCAGAGATTTATTCAGACCCAAATTCAGATGGGAGTCTTGCCAGGCCCCGCTTTCTCCGGAGAGGGGACCTCCATGCCTCTTTTCTGCCCCATCTCTCCTTCCCCGATCCGTGCTTCAGCTTCAGGGCTCTTGGATCCGAGGTGTTTCGGAGCTGGTAGCTCGGCGCTGACATTTCCTCCAACCTCAACTCCGGCTGTTACCTTGACTTTCTCGGATCTGACTTGTTTGGATTCGAGTGACTCTTGGAGCCATGGACAGGGAGTCGGACCCGGGGGAATGGATTCTTCGGCTCTGACCTTTTCGGATCCAATCTGTTCCCTTGGACCTCAGGCTACCCTGGATTTGGTTCCGGTCCCCACTTGGATCCGGGGAGGGCTTATCCCTCAGCCTTCGAAGTGGTGGAGAGGGTTCTCTCCCAGGGATTGAGACCCCAGCCCATCCCCTTGGATACCACCCAGGCCCCCCTGGATATGGCGAAGACTCCCTTCATCCTGTCTCAGGGACAGCCCATGCCAGAGGATCCCCAGGTTAATTTCCCTGAGGAAATCCCTGCAGCTCACAGATCCCCTTCTGAAAGTCCCACTGAAGAGGGTCCACCATAAGCGCAAGTGCAAAAGGAGGCACTTGGACTCCCCCGAGTCCCTCACTATGGACACTAACTTAGATGAAGGAGAAGGTTCCCCCAGGTCACCTCCCGAAGACATCTCCTTCAGAGAAATTATGGAGATCCTCCACCAGAGGGGAGGTTGGTCAGCCCCAAAAGCTTCTGGGGATGAGTCAGTGTTCCTGGAGGCCTTTGGCATGGGCCCATTTATTTCCTGGGTGTCCCCGCCAGTGGACCCCTTGGTGAACCTCATCACCACGAGGGCATGGAAGGAGCCTGACACCATAGAGCCCATCCCCAAACTCTCTGACAAGGTTTTATCTCCCTGTTCTGACAGATAACCCTGGTCGAAAGGAGCCCCAGTTGATGCTATGTTGGTTGCAGTGGCCACAAAGAAGGAACTAGCACAGGATAGTTCCTCAGTCCACTCCCCAGACAAGGAGTCTAGGTTGGTGGATAGGTTTGGGAAGCATGTCTACTCCTCAGCTACCTTTTCTATCCATGCGCTGAATTATTTGGCACATGTGTTTCGGCTTCAGCGAGACCTTGCTTCGGAATTCACTGAGTCGCCCTCAGAGTCTTTATCGCCGCAGGACAGACAGTTGTTCTCAGCGAAAATGTCTACTCTGAAATCAATCTCAAACACGTCAATGCGGCTCCTCTCCCATGCCACAGAAGGAGCAGCTAGGGCAGCTGGGACAGGCATAGCAATGAGGCGTCATGCCTGGCTCAGGTTGTGTCAGTTCGCGGACCCTTTCACGGCGTCATTTATCAATGCTCCCTTCGGCTCTTCCCTTTTTGGGAAGACTGTACGTGACACACTTGTCCAGAGAGAAAAGGACGGGAAGACTTTCTCTGCCATTGGAGTCCGCTTCTCTAACCCTCAGCAGTCCTTCTCTAGGAATCAAAGAGGGCAGAAGAAGATGTGGTTCCGAAAATCTCAGTTTTCCCGGTATTCTCAGGACAACTATTCCCCCAGAGGCAGAGGGGGACAGGATGGATGCCAACCCAGAGGTAGAGGGCATCCCAGGAATTTCGGGTCTAGGGAACCCTTTTCTGATAAACCCGGTCAGCAGTCCTGAGGGGTTGCCCGACTGTCCTACTCTGGACGCAGTCTGGGGATGATTGTCCTTAGACCCAGTGGCATGGGAGTCTATTATGACAGATCGATGGGTTTTACAGATAATATCCAGTAGTTACTCTATTCCATTTATTGCCCCACCAAATATTACAAAACACCTTCCAGATGTTCCACCCGCTCACAAGGGAGGCCGCAGCTCTAGAGGTTTCAAAGCTGCTTCTCAAACAAGCCATCGAACAGGTCCCCCCTGATCAGTCCGGATTAGGCGTCTACTCAAGGTTCTTTTTGGTGCCAAAAAAAGACGGGGGACCTCAGGCCCATTCTAGACCTGTCAACATTAAACCTGTCGGTAGCCAAACAGAAATTCTGGATGGTCACCCTACAGTCCATTCTATATTATCTCCGAGAGTGCGACTTGATGTGCTCGTTAGACATCCAGGATGCTTACTACCACATCAAAATACACAGAAGCTCCAGGAGGTTTCTGCGCTTCCAGCCGGGAGCCAGTCATTTTCAGTTCAGAGCCCTACCCTTTGGTCTCACCAGAAGCCCCCAAGGTGTTCACCAAGGTAATGGCAGTTGTAGTGGCTCACCTGAGGCTTCAGGGTATTCAGGTGTTTCCATACCTGGACGACTGGCTCTTCTCTGCGCCCAACAAGCATCAATTGTGTCTGGCCGGAGATTATTTCATTCAGTTGGCAGGTCTACTGGGAATTACAGTCAATGTTCACAAATCCCATTTGCAACCAGTGCAAGTTCTAGACTTTATTGGGGTATGGCTAGACACTTTGCAGATGAAGGTATTCTTAACTCCAGACAGGATCCTACACCTCAGGTGCCACATAGCTCAGATAGCGAACTCCAAGTCTTCAAAGGCGAGCAAGGTTCTCCAGGCTCTGGGCTCCATGGCTGCCACCATATCGATTCTCCCTTGTGCGTGCCTTCACATGTTGGTTCTTCAATGGACTCTGGCTGTTCAATGGTCTTGGCTAGACCTGCCCATGGAATTTCCGATCAAGATCAGTCGCGTCTGCAGGAAATCTCCTCTTTGGTGGTTAAGTTCACCGGAGATATCAAAAGTACGCCCCTTCGTGTCATCTCCAGTCCAAGCCAGAGTGACCACGGACACCTCCCAACTCGGGTGGGGGGGGGGGGCACTGTTCAGGAAGGACAGTCCAAGGCATGTGGTCCCAGTCAGAGTCCAAGTTGCACATAAATGTTCTAGAGATGAGGGCAGTGCTTTTAGCGTTGGAAGCCTTTCACACAGACCTCCCTCTCGGATTGATTGCAATTCAGTCAGACAACATGTCAGTTGTCTGGTATATCAACAAGCAGGGGGGAACCAGATCCTACGTTCTATGTCGCAAGGCCATGAGAGTGTGGGAATGTGCGATCTCCACTGGTCGGTTTCTGAAAGCAATGCACATTCCGGGGTGCTCCAACATTTTAGCAGACAGATTGCGTCGGGCCATTCTGATGCCTTATGAGTGGTGTCTGAAACAGTCAGTAACGGAGGAGATCTTCCTTGCATGGGGTCAGCCTTGCTGCGATCTCTTCGCATCTCCTTGCAACGTGAAGTGCAGCAAGTTCTTCGCTCTGATTCCCTCACCAGGGGAAATCCCCAGAGACGCTCTAGTCCATGCTTGGCCCCCCAGGCTTCTGTATGCTTATCCACCATTGCCAGTCATTCCAAAGTTTCTTCAGAAAGCTTGCTGACTACAGTGCCAAGTGATCCTCATTGTCCCGTTCTGGTCTCGTCAAGTTCGGTTCCCATTCCTTTGGTGTCATCTCGTAGCTCCCCCGTGGGTTTTGGATCCCTGCCCCGATCTAATCTCCCATCCATCGAGGGCATGTCCGGCCGATCTGGACAGCCTGGTTGCTCCATTTCTGTTAATTGCCAGGACTCCCGGTCTTTCATCCCTGGTAAAATCCATTCTGGTGGCTTCTCTTAAAGACTCCACTAGGAAACTTTATTGCAGTAAATGGAAGCGCTTTTCCATTTGGGCTTCACAGAGAAAAATAGATCCCTTTACAGCCCCTGTTCCAACGGTGTTGGACTTGCTGTCTGGTATCTTTCAGCAAGGAGCAAGTTCCTACACAATGAAAGTACAATTGGCAGCCATTTCCAGTTTTCACATTGGTGAGGATAACATGGCCTTAGCCTCCTCTAGGCTGTGTAAGGCTTTTCTTAAAGGTACTTTTCTGTTACAGCTGCCTGTCAAGGATTCAGTGCCTCCTTGGGAACCTTACTTTTGTTTTACAGGCATTGGTGGCTCCTCCGTTCGAACCTGCAGCTTTGGTGGATTTGAAATTTTTGTCCTGGAAGACCGCTTTCCTAGTCGCCATTACATCTGCTAGGAGGGTTTCTGAGCTTCAAGCTCTGACTGCCATGCCTCCGTATTTGGTCTTCCATAAGGATAGGGTTTCCCTCTGTACTAACCCTTCCTTCTTACCTAAAGTGGCATCTGAAGCAAACATAAACCAGTCCATTAATCTGCCCATTTTCTTTCCTAACTTCCAAAATAAAGGTGAATACAAATTCCATTTGTTAGATGTTCATAGGCAGATTTGTTTTTATCTTCATAGAACGAAGTCTTTCCGCAAGACTGACCAATTGTTTTCCTTTTCCAAAGCATTTATGGGAAAAGCTATTTCTAAAGTTTCTTTGGTCAGATGGATCACTCTTTGTATTTCACATGCCTACAAAGCAAAAGGTTTATCTCCTCCTGGTATTGTTAAGACTCACTCTACCAGGTCCATGGCGACTTCTGCTGCTTTTTGGTCTAGAGTGTCTTTGGACGATATTTGTGCAGCAGCGACCTGGGCCAATTCACATACCTTCATTTCCCATTACAAATTAGATCTGATTTTGAGGAGTAGAGCATCCCTTGGCTCTGCGGTGGTCAGGAATATCCTTCCATAAGGGCCTCCCAGGATCAGAGTAGCTGGGGACTCTGTCCCACAGGTTGCAGATAAAATGAAGTTAACTACTTCAGATAAAGAAGTTATATATTCACCATAATGTTCCATCTGAGTCATTATACTTCATTTTTCTGCAACATTCCTTCCCTCCGTCCCCCGGTCCTTGTCCTATCTTTTCAGGATTGGTTTATTGGGTTGAGTTGCTTATGTTTTTAGTTACAGCAAACTCGATCTGAGGGAAGATGGGATCTGTAGGGCATTATGGGTAAGGGGAGGAGCTCGGAGCTTGGAGCAGAAGTTAGAAAAAAAGTTGCCGGCTCGGATCCGATATGGATCCGTATACCCACAGGTTGCAGAAAAATTAAGTATAACTACTCAGATGGAACGTTATGGTGAGTACATAACTTCTTTTTTTGTTAGCCAAAAGTAAAAAGATACCAACTAACTACAACTAACCATCACTTTTATCCCACCCCCCATATATTTCCAACTCAGACAGACCAGGCTACCTTTCTATTGCCACTAGAATTGCAATCCAAGTGTTCTTAATAAACACATTTTAGTTAGCCAAAAGTGTATAGGTAACAGAAACAAATCTAGCAACTAACTACAAGTAATTACAAGGTGATTCAAAGGCAGACAAGCCAGCAGTGAGGAACACACACACACAGAGTAAGGCAATTTCAAAGTACACAAACCGTCTAAGGGGAGGGCCTTCTCAGTTTCATCTGTCAAAATAACCAGTAAGATGAGCAGAGACAGTAAGATGGGGAGGAGTTTCTAGGGCCAGGTGTAAAGAAGATGAGACTAGGATGAGCTTCCAAAGCCAGTTACACAGTAGAGGCAGGCTGCTCAAAAGCTTTCAAGTTTAGAAGCACAACAAGGAAAGGGTGTGTGCATAGGAAAATGTTCAAAAGAGAGACAGAGTAAAATGCAGTATAATGAGATCGCACTCGGAAGTTATTTAAACACCAAGGCAGAGCACAGAAACCACTTGAAAATGCTATGCTATATTATAAAGCACTGCAGCTATAAAAATGCCTTCAAATAATAACTTTAATTTCAGATACAGAACAAACAGGAAACACTAAAAAACTAAATTAAATGGTAAGATCAGTGCATTATTTTAAATGTACTTTCCTTGATGTTAAATGTAGTCCAGATGTTTTGTTTTCAAGCTTCCAGCAGTTCCAAGACTAAGATGGGTGACTGCTTGTGTAATGTAAAACCCAGGGAACTGAATTATTGTCACATGCTTTAATTACAACACTCACAACTGGCTAAAGTTGGCTTTTTATTTTAACCCATTAACACCTATGTGTAATGGAGTGTCACACTTCCAACAGCCTTCACAAATCTTGCATTTCCAGAGCATTTGCTATAAAATAAAGTTAAAAAGCATAAAATAAACAAATGCAAATAGTTTGTGAACAATAAAAGCTATTAAAACTGTACAAACAGCGATGTTATCTGTGGGAAGTTTTCTTTACAGTGATAATAGTGTATTCATAGTCTTTTCTTATAAATACTGTAATATATTATAATGCACACAAACCCCAAATTATATTTTTTCAAAACTTTCACAAATTTTCGCGTCTTGAAAACCATACAATCTAGACAGATATTGTTGGAACATTTTTGTTAATCAGACAGACATAAGCTTTTATATGACAATGAGAAATTCCTCTATAATTGCATGCTTACTGAGATGTTTACAGAAATATGAAAAAATGCTCAATTGTATAATTCACAATACAGATAATTCTGGAACTCTGTCAAGATCTACAACTTATAGTGCAAATATCAAAGATGGTTTCTTCAGTGATGTGCAAGGTTTCACCTGATATAATGCAACAGTTTGTAAGTTGCTTTTTTTTTTTTTTTTAAGAACTTATGGAAGTATTGCTTATTTTCATAATTAGTAACAAACAACTAACAACGTTTCTAGTATGGTGTGATGTAAACCAACACTGACAGTGAATTCTCCTGTCTTCCATGTTGGGTCTTTCACACCACACACCTCAGTAAGCCATAGGTCTCACAGTTATGAAAGTATGAACATAAATATGAAAATATAAAAGTGGTAAAGACTAATTTTTCCACTGCAGGACATCATAGACTAACAGTCTTGGTGTCATTTTGTTAATAACTCCTTGCCCTTTCTAATACTGCCTATTATTAACTGTTAAGTCACTTATACTGTGGGGGTGCTGCAGTAGCATTGTTGCCTCAAAGTAAGACGTTGTCCTGTTCGATTCTCAGCTACAGCTGTGTGGAGACATGTGTGAATGGGCGTATCTTTGTTGAAGGGTGTGCGTCAGGGCCGGCAACTCGGCATGTAAAAATCTACTGCCAATCATTAGCGGACCGGAGTTTCCGCTGTGGCGACCCCTAACCGGGAAAAGCCGAAAGACACAATATTAACTGTTAAGTCACTTAGTTAAAGAAGTCAGACCATAAAAGTACTGGATGCCATAAAAAGGGGTATGAACTGGAAGTATGCAAATAAGATGTTAACAGGCTTGAGTGAGTTAAGTTTGAAAAGCTACTACAGTGCTAATAATCCATTTAAGAGTTCAGAAAAATAACAATGGATACTGTTTGAAAAGTGACTAAAACAAGGAATTCTTTATGCAGTGTCTTCCTTCTTTTCCCTATGTGCATGTCTGTAGCTTCTATGGATGGACTGTGGACATGCATTGTACCTCCACACCTCTGTGGTTACTCACCCAATGCTCCCTACCTGTTCCCAGCTATGGACATGGCCCCCTTACACATCCCCAGCCTTCACCAGGATCCAGCACATGGAGTATGTATGTGCATGGCCTGTCTCCCTAAGGATAAGCACCCCCATCGGATCCAGCATAAGGAGCATTCAGATGCATGGCCTCTCTCCCCAAGGATAGGCACCCCCCCCATTGAATCCAGCACAAGGAGCATGTAGATGCATGGCCTCTCTTCCCAAGGATAGGCAACCCCCCATTGAATCCAGCACAAGGAGCATGTAGATGCATGGCTTCTCTCCCCAAGGATAGGCACCCCCCCTATTGAATCCAGCACAAGGAGCATGTAGATGCATGGCCTCTCTCCCCAAGGATAGGCACCCCCCCATTGAATCAAGCACAAGGAGCATGTAGATGCATGGCCTCTCTCCTCAAGGATAGGCACCCCCCCCATTGAATCCAGCACAAGGAGCATGTAGATGCATGGCCTCTCTCACCAAAGATAGGCACCCCCATCCTTCCACTGCCACTCCTCAGATGGCTAAGCCTCTAATCAAAATGTGGGTAGTAGTCTAGGCTTTATCCCTCTACTCCATGGCATGGTTTAGTTAAAGCAAATATTACATTGTTTTTTTTTTCTTCTTTTTATAAAAAGAGTATTGCTAAAGATGTATAGAAATGCTTTTAGTAGAGTTGTTTTTAATAGATCATTTTGTGCTGTGAAGCACTTTTCTCTACAGATTTTGACTTGTTTTACTAAGGTCCAAATGTTTTTCTGCTTAATTGTAATGCATCTCCGTCAGTCTCTTTTCGAACCTGAAGATGTTGCTTCATAATTATTTGCCATTTGTGTATTCTGTTTCATTCTTTGTTTTTCATTCTTTTATTTTTAAACATGGCATTTTTGTGTTTTCTTGGTATATGCTGAATTCTATTTTTTCCTCCCTTCTTTCAGCCATTGTAAAATGAGCAAATGTTCTAATATTAAAATACTAAGAGTCATCTGTGATGCCAGTCTTCCCAAATGTGGTTGGAAGATGTTCATCGTGTTACACTGCTGCAGTCATTACACTTGGGTTATCCTGCCGTCAGGAGGTTCCCCACTCAGCCTGAGTTCCAAAGTCTTAGCCAGGCATCTGTTGCTGTCGCCTCTTCCCTGACGTCAGTGCGACAGGGGTATATAAGATGCAGCCGACGCCATTTTCTTCTGTCTTTCTTGCCGCACGGTGCCTGAAGCAAAAGCAGTTCGCAAGTGCTGGTCGGCCATCTCCTGAGATTTTCATTCCGAATCCAGAACCGAAGTCTTCTACAAAGCTAAGTACCCCGTTGGGGAAACTTTTTCTTGCCTCAGACCGATGTCAGTAAAAGTTAATAACTGTATTTCTTGTGGGAAGCAAATACCTCATAAGGATTTCCATTCCTGTTGTATCCCATGGCTATGCCCTGACCACGATGTCACTGGTTGTCGGTTTTGTGCTAGGTTTAACAAGCGCACTATTAAATGTCGGTTTGATTTTGCCCGACATTATTTTGGAAGAAAATTCAATTATACCATGCTGTCGGAACTTCCGACAACCGGAATACACAAAAAACGCAAAGACAATGATAGGCATCCGAGGCCCAAAACTGATGACGAAGCGTCTTCTAGGCCAGTCGCCGGTTCTCCGGTTTTCAGCGAGGCGCCTTCGCAGCCCCGGATGACCGCTTCTGTAGAACCACAGGCCGCCTTGGACTCTCATGTGGAGATGGCTGGGCCTTCGGACGCACAAGTTATTCAGCCTACCGAGACTAACCTTTCAGAGGGATCCGGAGTAGCTGAGCAACCCACAGCTACAGAGGGTGTCTTCAGACCTACTCAGTTAAGCATTAAACCCTCAGCTAAGTCTAAGCCTCCTTTAAAATCAAAGAAACAAATACAGCATTCTCCAGGACAGGCCTTCATGCCTAAGAAACAAATGCTCAAAATGGCCGAAGACCTAGTCACTCTGATCGGGGGGTCCCACCCCCCCCTCCTGATAAAAGGCCTAGACAGGATGCAGACTGTGACTCATCCGACCAGGTGTCCATCTCTTCTGATTCATCCTCAGACCTAGGATACTCTTTACCCCCTTATGAGGATTCTGATGCTGAGGAATCAATTCCATCAGCCTCACCGCCTGAGGACTACTCCTTTGGGGAAACCCTACATACCATGAGGGAGCATTTCCACTGGGAAGGCCAGGATTACTCAGAATCCAAGAAAAGGCTCAGAGACTTCCTTTTATTACCTCAACACAGACCCCTTGCTGTTCCGTCAGTGTTAGATATTGTGGATGATGTGTATACTGAATCCAGCTTAAATCCTGATTCCTTACCTCCAGCCCCTGTTAAACCTGACAGATACTACAGAGTCCCTGACTCACATAAATTTCTGTATAAAAGCCATGTAGCTGACCCTGAAACTATTTCTCAGGGACCCAAAGGAGTTAAGGCCTCATCAGCCAAGAATCCAGTTCCCTCTGACAGAGATTCCAGAGCATTAGACAGATGGGGAAAGAAAGTATATACGTCTGCAACTTTAGCAATGAGAGACTTAAATTGCCAGTTTAACATGCTAAAATATCAGCAATTTTTACTGTCAGTTAAAACAAAAAATGCTTCCAGAACCAGATCCTCCTAATTTTAAAGAAATGCAGGATTTATTGCATGCAGCTGAACATGTGGGAAAGCATACTTTGCAATGTGGTTTTGATTCTCTAGAGGCCTCCTGCAGAGCAACAGTTACAGGCTCTATCATTAGAAGACATGCTTGGTTAAAAGAACATACATTACCAGATCATGTTAAAGCAAAATTATTGGATGCACCTTTGTATTAGGATGTGTTTGGAGTTAAGGCAGAAGAGGTATTAAAGGAAATGGAGGATAAGGCAAAATCTATGCAAACGGTGAAGGATTTCTTACAGGTTCAGCCTCCTAGATTTAGCAGAAACTGGCCAACTAAGAATTGGCCCTTTCCAATTACAGACAGACCTCAAAGGGGATGATACAGACGTCCAAGAGGTAGAGGTCAAACACAAGGTTCTTACAGGCCTCGACAATGGGTTGCATCAGGCCAAAAAGAAGGGGAAGACAGGCCCCAACCATATAAAAAGCATCTCCAATGACTTCCCACTACAGCTGCCAAACAAATCCCTATTGGCAGTCCCCCTGGGAGGAAAACTGGCACTCTTCTACCACAATTGGCAAATGATCACCAAAGACAAATGGGTTCTCAACATTGTATTTCAAGGTTACAGGTTCCACTTTCACACTCTTGACAAGGTTAAAAGGAATGCCAAATCTGCCACCAAATCAATGAGCAGAGGCTCAAAAACAAATTACAGCACTCATGGATATGAGAGCTATTCAAAAGGTACCATCACAGGAGCAAGGACAAGGATTTTACTCAAGACTCTTTCTGGTACCCAGAAAGGACAAAGCCTGGAGGCCCATTCTGGATCTTTCATCTCTAAGCACTTACCTGGATGTTCCGAATTCAAAATATTGACACTACAGCAGCTTTTTCCCATGCTGGGCAAGGAAGCTTGGCTTGTGACTTTGGACCTCAAAGAGCCATACCTGCATGTCCCTATCAGACAAAACTGCAGAAGATACCTCAGATTCATAGCTGGTTCAATGCACTACCAATTCTCTGCACTGCCGTTTGGCTTATCTACTGTGCCCAGGGTCTTCACAAAGTGCCTGGCACCAGTAATTACATTTTGCAGACAGAAAGGAATTCAAATTTATCTGTACCTGGACGACTGCCTGATTCAAGCAGAGAGCAAGGGCATTCTTCTAAAGCATCTGGTGTTTATAAAAAAGTTATTAAGTTGCCTGGGGTAAACAGTAAACGAAAATAAATCAAAACTAGTGCCCTCACAAGAGATTATATTCCTGGGTGCCAGCTTGAACACAACGGCCCAGATGGCTTATCTCACGCCAGACAAACAAGGACAACTGACTCAATACTTTCAATTGATGGCAACAAAGACCCAACTCCCTGCAAGAAAAATTCTGCAGGCCTTGGGTTACATGGCATCCTGCATACTACTAATTCCATATGCCAGACTGCATATGAGGAAACTACAATGGTACCTAAAGAATGTATGGTCTCAGCACTGTCAAAGTTTGGAAACAGTTATACCACTAATCCCTTGCCTTCAACAGGAGTTTCAATGGTGGGCTCAAGCTTGTCACCTCAACAAGGGACAGCCTTTTACACAACCCACAGCCAGGCAAACACTGATAACAGATGCATCGGATTACGCCTGGGGAGCACACATGGCAGGCAAATGTATTCAGGGCACGTGGCCCGCAGAACAAAGGCATCTTCACATCAATCAAAATAGATGCTAGCTGTACAAAATGCCCTTATAGCTTTCATGGACCTGCTGCATCCAGGACAACTACTACTAAAGACAGACAACACCACAGTTATGTGGTACAGAAACAAGCAAGGGGGCACTCATTCCTACCCCCTATGCAGACAAGCCATGACCTTGTGGAACACAGCTATAAACCTTCAAGTTCATCTGCAAGCACAATTCCTGCCAGGAGAGAAAAACACACTGGCAGACGACTTAAGCAGAAACATCATGGATCCCCATGATTGGGAATTGAATCCACAAATATTCAGAATGATAACACAGAAATGGTGGAGTCCGGACATAGATCTGTTTGCATCCCCAATAAACTGCCAGCTACAAAAATTCTGCACAAGGAGTTACCATCCACAAGCATGGAAAGTGGATGCCCTCTCATTCAGCTGGGAGAACCTACAAGTATACGCTTTCCCACCACTACCTCTCCTGCCAAAGGTACTCATAAAAGCCAGGCAAGAAGAGCCAAAGATGACCCTGATTGCACCAGACTGGCCATGCCAGCATTGGTACCCAATCTTAAGGAGCTTAGCATAAGAACCACCCTGGATTTTGCCTCAAATCCCACATCTGCTGACTCAGCACAACAATCAAATACTACACAGCCAGCTAAAGACCTTAAACCTAGCTGCATGGAAGATTCCTTAGTCAAGCAAGCAATGCCTTTCTCCAAAGCTGTTATGGATGTTATGGATGTCATTCTGGAGGCCAGAAGGCCTAGTACCAGGAAAGCCTATTCGGATAAATGGTAGAGATTCTGTGCCTGGAACCAAGCTCACAGCCTTGACCCTCTTGTCCCAAACATTCCTCAGATACTACAATACTTAACTGAGATGCTGGACAAAGGCCTCTCCTTCTCATCCATCAAGATCCACGCCTCTGCCATCTCTGCTCATTACAACACGGATCCACCAATTTTCTCTAATCCTCTGTTAAAACAGTACCTCAGAGGGGCTAAAAACATAAGACCGCCCCGTAGAGCACCTACTGCAACTTGGGACCTCAACTTTGTTTTGGAAAAACTAACTTTACCTCCTTTTGAGCCAGCCAACACAGCAGAATTAAAATATATATCTTGGAAAACTGCTCTGCTCCTGGCAATAACATCGGCACGAAGAGTTTCAGAATTACAGGCACTAATGGCAGTGGAACATTTCCTCATTTTCCACCAGGATAGGGTGTCTTTAAGAACTAACCCTACGTTTATGCCAAAGGTGGTATCCAGTGTGGCTCTAAACCAAACTACTCACCTGCCAACTTTTTATCCTAAACCACAGAATAAAGGGGAGAGACTACTGCACTCTTTGGACATTCACAGGCACTTACACTTCTACTTGGACAAAACCAAAGCTTTCAGAAAATCTGAGCAATTATTGGTAGCATATGCTGCAGGAGCACAGGGAAAAACCACTTCAAAACAGACTATTTCAAAATGGATAGGACATTGTATACATTTCTGCTACACATACCATGGAAAACCTGTACCTAGCAGCATTAGATCTCACTCCACCAGGACAACAGCCACTTCAACTGCCTACCTCACGGGAGTACCTACCAAGGATATTTTGGAAGCAGCAACTTGGAGTTCTGTACATACCTTCACCAAGCATTACCATCTGCCTCTATACTCTAAATCCAGAGCTGGCTTTGCCACTGCAGTGCTGCAGGGCCTTATAGCCACCCCTAATGCCTTATAGAACCAGCCACCCTACCTCAGCTTTGGGATTCTACCCAAGTGTAATGACTACAGCAGTGTAACACGATGAACATAGTGCAGTTTTGTACCTACCATAAAGGTAGATGTTCGAGTGTATACACTGCTGCAATCCAGGTTACCCCCCTCCTTCCCCTCTTACTGGCTGGTACGTACCTATGTCTTCTACCCTTACTACCTATGGGGAGTATTTGCTGGTAGCTGTAAGTTGTTTATTTTTGCTTTTCTTATGTATGTTTTATTAGCAATTGGAATTGCCTACCTATTTAGAGGCACCTGACATCTGGGGCAAGAAAAACTGAAGAAAATGGCGTCGGCTGCATCTTATATACCCCTGTCACACTGACATCAGGGAGGAGGCGACAGCAACCGACGCCAGACCAAGACTTTGGAACTCAGGCCGACTGGGGAACCGCCTGACGGCAGGATAACCCAAGTGTAATGACTGCAGCAGTGTATACTCTCGAACATCTACATTTATGGTAGGTACAAAACTGTACTTTGTTTAATATAGGATTATTTTATCTTCATGACTTAGACCCGAGTCCATTATATGTACTGTAGGTTATACAACATTTCTAGGGAGGTTTTGTTGCCTCTTAATCCACTGTTTGTGATCCATGAATAGCATTATCTATACTACTGGATGACCTATCACAGCGTTTTGTGATGCTGCAGATTTTGTTGTCGGGTTATAGTGTTCTTAATGATATAGCCTCACCATTTTAGTTGTTTTGTACCACTCTGTGGTGTAGAGGGATAAAGCCCTGACTACATCGTAGGTGACTTGAGTTTGAATAGTGGCTGAGGTACCTGTATGAGCTGGTGGAGGGAGGATTAGAGTGAGCGGCAGCTACTGGTTCACCCATTCAACAACATACAAGTCAAGTAATATGCAGCTGTTCAGCAAAAGTATTGTATCCCCTCCATTCGACATTTGCTAGGAATTGACGTAGTCTACCTCTATAAGACTGTGTGACCATGTCAGACAGAATCACCAATGTAAATATTTTGTATAATAGTGATTAAGGTAAATGGACTCCATTCCGTAAATCCTACTTATACTAATGGAATGTAGTGATCACATGTAACGGCACTTTGGAGCTAAATTTAAAATCACTACGGTAATATACCTGAATTCAAATCATTGGAGCACAATACCATTGAATACAAGAGACAAACAATGGATGCATATAAGCACGCAAACTTGGACAGTTAAAAGCTTAGATTGCTAAATATTGTCATATGCCAAGTACATTTGAAAGCAGCTCTGTTTTCAGTTCACTTGTGTCCTTCATACTGTTGTTACTCAACAAATCTGTCCCATTGAGTACTGAAATCTAATGTATGTCTGACTTTGGTAGTTCATCTGTGCCTATTTGTGTTGATAAATTACTCTCTATATTTTTTTCTGCAACTGTGTAAATACATTACCTTTTATGTTTATATTTTACTGAACCAATCATCATGTATTAAGTGCAAACAGCCTACATTATGTTTAATCTAGAAATGTCTGCATCATTTCACCAAATTGTAAATACTGTTTTTTACTACTACACAAACTATTTTTTACTATTCGATAATTACTGCTCATCTTTTTCTACATACAATTGCATTACTAATTTACTTCTTGTAAAACTGTACTGCCTTCATTATTGTATGATGCATGTTGAAAAAGTGCTTGAAGATAACAGTTCTAAAGCTTTTCTCCTCTGAGCCTCCACTGAAATTCAGCCAAGCCAGTGGACATCTCAGTGACTAGAACATATATACATTCACAAAAAATTATGATCTGAAGTAGTTAACTTCATTTTATCTTCAACCTGTGGGTATACGGATCCATATCGGATCCAAGCCGGCAACTTTTTTTCTAGCATCTGCTCCAATCTCCTCCCCCTACCCATAATACACCACCATCTCCTATCTTCCCCCAGATCTCATTTGCCGCACCGTAGTAAGCACCGTGATCTCCTTTGCTCTGAGCTTCAGGGATAAGTAAGTAAGTTAATTCTGTTTTTGTGTACAAGTGGTAGTGAGTTTTCTCTTCCTCCCCCCCATTAGTGTACGCTGTTCGTCGGTATAGCTTAAAAAAAAAAAAGTTTTTTTATTGTTGAAAGTAGCTCTAGGCCCACTTGCCTTCAGCGTGTGTTAGTGTGTGTGTTATCTTTAGGGAGTGGTGATTAGTGTTAGACTATGGCTGATCAGCCTAAGTCAGTTTTCAAAATATGCACAGTGTGTGGCCATAAGCTCTCACTGGCTGATGGTCACACTCTGTGTGTAATATGTTTGGGAGTGCCCCATTTATCAACACAGTGTTCAATTTGTGGAGGCTTTAACCCGAGGGCCCTCAGGGACAGGAAGGCCAAGTTAGTTGCCAAGGGTTTTCTCCCTGACTCCATGCTGGATTCTGCCATGGCCTCGGTCTCAGGTACTCCTGCCCAACCACCCACTCAGACAGGGACTCAAACTCCCACTTGTTCTGGTGTTGGGGGAGACAAGACAAAGAAAAAGCAAGAGAGAGAGAGAAATAGAAAAGGACAGAGAAAGGTGCAAGGAGGATAAAGAGAGGAAGAGTGATAGGCCTTGCAAGAGGTCCCCGGACAGGGAATCTTTCCCTACTCCACCATCCAAAACTTTGAGGCCAGCTTCTCCCAGGCACCGCTCACCCTATTTCTCACCGGAGCCATTGGAGTCTTCTGATCTGAGGCCTTCCTCACCCTTACTGCGCAGACCAGCCAGATCCAAATCAGTCGCCTCTTCGCGATCGACTCGGAGCCTATTAGACTTGGACATGGACAGGATGATGCGGAGATTTATTCAGACTTAAATACAGATGGGAGACTTGCCAGGCCCCTCTCCCTCTGGAGGGGGGACCTCCATGCCCTTTTTCCACCCCATCTCTCCTTCCTCAATCCATGCGGCTGCTTCGGGGTTCTTGGATCCGAGACTCTTTGGAGCTGGTAGCTCGGCGCAGACGGTTCCACCAACCTCGACTCCGACTGTTAACTTGAGTTCCTCGGATCTGGCCAGTTCGGATCCGAGTGACTCTTGGAGCCGTGGACAGAGAGTCGGACCCGAGGGATTGGATCCATTTTCGGCTCTGAACTGTTCCCTTGGACCTTGGGCTACCCTCACTTCAGCTCCGATCCCCACTTCGGACCCGAGGAGAGGTTCTTCCGTGCTGGGTGCCATGGAGGTATGCTCTCCTTCGGCATTCGAAGTGGTGGAGAGGGTTCTCTTCCAGGGATTGAGACCTCAGCTCATTTCCTCGGATTCCACCCAGACTCCAGTGGATTTGGTGATGACTCCCTTCATCCTGTCTCAGGGACAGCCCATGCCAGAGGAGCCCCAGGCTATTCTCCTTGAGGAACCCCCCCGTGGCTCACGAGTCCTCTTCAGAGTGTCCCACTGAAGAGGGCCCCCGTAAGCGCAAGTGCAAAAGGAGGCACTTGGACTACCCTGAATCCCTCACTATGGACACAGATTTAGATGAAGGAGAAGGTTCCCCCAGGTCACCTCCCGTAGATATCTCCTTCGGAGACATCATGGAGATCATCCGCCAGAGGGGTGGTTGGTCAGCCACAAAATCTTCTATGGATGAGTCCGTGTTCCTGGAGGCCTTTGACACTGGCCCATCTACTTCCTGGGTGCCCCCGCCAGTGGACCCCTTGCTGGACCTTATCACCACATGGGCATGGAAGTAGCCTGGCACCGTAGAGCCCATCCCCAAATGCCCTGACAAGATTCTTTCTTCTCCCATCAACAGACAACCTTGGTTTAAAGGAGCCCCCATTGATGCTATGTTAAAAAAACTTTCCTACACTGTGAAGGACACCAACGAGGAAGAGAAAAAGCAGACACTGTAGAAAACTCCTGATGACCAGCACCACAATGAAACTTAATAATAAAACCAAAACTTTAATAAAAAGAGTATAACATAAAACAAGCAGTCCTCAATCTTCCGATAAGCGCTTTCGGCAAATATGCCTTCTTCAGATCGTGTAAAAAGGACTGTTCAGCTTTTAAATTTAAAAGACATCACAGCCATTCATCATTTAGTTCTAGGACACACCCTTTGTAGCAAGCCAAACAGAGGCCAGCTAGCAGAGAGGTATAATTTCTTTCATTGTAATTAAAAGGGCAATGCATCATTATACTATAAGGTTATATGTAGGAAAACTAATAGCTATAGATGTAAATACATTCTATGAATGAAGCGACATTCAAATAAACTTGCTAATCATATTCCTTCTATTCCTAAGTGTAGGTTTTAATGGCACAATGGTATTCAAGCCTGGTGATCTATTTGCTCTTAAGTTAATTATCCAGGATGTTTCCCTTAACTCTGTGCAATTATGAACATCGCCTCCTCTTGTAGTCTGACAAACTGCCTCTATGGCCTTAAATATAAAGTAGTGAGAAGGATACTGTGCTACATGGGCTGCTAAATCTTTATTAAGATTGTTCTGTTTGATGTCCCTCAAATGTCTGAGGATACGTTCCTTAAGACGTTGATCTGTTTTGCCAACATAGAAAGCACTACATTGGCAGCAAGTCGCTAAATATATGATGTGGGAACTAGTACAATCAGCATAAACATTAAAAGTGTACTGTTGCCTAGAGTGTGGCTGTACAAAAGCATTGGAACTATCAATGGAGTTGCAAGCTTTACATCTCAGGCACTTAAAAGTGCCCTTTCTGTTAGAATTGGGCCTATTTCTTTCAAATCCATCTTTGTTACACATGAGACATTTCAAATTCTTCTTATTCTTGTATAAGAATCTTGGCTGTTCACCTACAATGTGTCTCATTTTGTCATAAGTTGTCAATACCGGCCAAAATTTCCTGATAACTTCACATACTTGCTTATTATCAGCAGTGCATGTTAACAAACATTTGAGTTGCTGTGATTGAGTTTTAAAATCGAAACTCTTATGATGACTCGATGTAGGTTCAGAGAAGTAGGGATGTCCCTTTCCTCTCCTTAATTCCTGTAGATCATGCTTCAATCTTAAATTCTTTCTTTTATAAGATCTTTTACTTAAATGTCTCAATATTTCTCTGTTCTGCTACATAGTCTTCATTCTCAGTACATAATCTTGAAGTTCTTAGGATCCGATTCTCGAAGATGTTATCAAAAATGTCCCAGGTGCATACTCCCCCTGTGCAAATAATGATTTCTCCAGGTTTCTTTTTTGTGAATTCCTGTGCTGATACCTCTGTCAGGATGCAGATGAATCTTTACATCCAGGAATTCTATGGTCTCCAAAGAATGTTTAACCACAAACTCTAGAAAATCAGTGCTCTTGTTGACAAAGTTGACAAAAAGCTCCAATGGTATAGAGCTGCCTCTCCAAAGGATAAAAACATCATCCACAAAATGGCCGTAGTACACTAGATATTGTTTCCAAATGCTGGGTATCAATTCATTATATTCCCACTCAGCCAAAACCAAATTAGAATAGCTATTCGCACATGGGGTGCCCATAACCACACCCCATGTCTACAAATAGAAAGAATCCCCATACATAAAGATGTTATTTTCCAATACGAGTTCCAACAAGGAACATATTGGTTCTACTTCCATACTATTCCTTGCTAGGAAAGATCTTATTGTCTGTAGACCATAGTCATTCGGAATCACCGTAAACAAACTCTTAATATCCATTGTCACTAGTAACAAATCTTCATATTTCTTAAGACCCTTTGTAACTAAGAAGAGTTTTTCCAGAAAGTCTCCTGAGTCCTTCAGTACAGTTCCTGCCATTGGCAGGGCCTTCTTTAATTCATTCTCCACGTACATGGAAATGGGTTCAGTTACCCACCCCCTTCCAGAAACTATGGGATGTAGGGGTGGGTCAACTGGATCCTTGTGAATTTTGGGGAATCCGCTGATGTATGGAAACATAGGTTTAGGACAATCAAAGAACTCATATAGTTCTTGTGAGATGTTTGTCTCTATCAATAGATCATATAAGTAGCTATGAAACGATCTACCTTAGTTGCAGCTTCACCGTGACTTAATCTCTTGTAGGTTCTTTCATCATCGAACATAGAGAGCATTTTATGCCTGTACCATATGGCGTCCATCACCACTATACATCTCCCTTATCAGCAGGCTTGGTGACCAAACTATCTGTCTCCTTTAACTGCTTCAGAATCTCATTCTCATTAGTAGTTAAATTGAAGAAATGTCCTTGTCTTTTAGTTGTATTTCCCCTTAATTTGAAGATTTCATCTTCACATAATCTTAGAAACATCTCCACTGGTGGAGGATTAGGGGGAACAAAGCTACTCAATTTTGTATAAGGTAGCCGTCTACTGTCATTAGCTTGTCCAAAAATACATTTTAATGCAAGGTTCCTGCAAAACATTCTGATATCCAGCACAAATTCACTAATATCAGATGGTAAGGCTGGAATAAAACTCAGACCCTTGTCTAATAAGGAAATCATATCAGGGCTTAAACTCTTATTAGAGAGATTCACTACTAGACTTGATTCAGATCCAATTAAAGTGTAAGCTTCTTCCTTTTCCGTTCTTGACTCTGTGTTCTTTGAGTCCTGTAATGGTTGAATTTGGAAAAAAACGGCAAGGGCCAATTTATCGGTGCATGCATTGCCCCTTCTTTCGGCCTAGTTGCTAAATTGGAAGCTAGAGAACTTGCTGATAGAATTTTTCAAGCCGGAAGAGGAAAGGATGGCAGCGATTATATCAACTAAGCAGACTGAACTGGAAAGCTTAGAGCTGCATGACTCAAATATGAATAGTCTAGAACAACTACAGATTAACTTGAATGCTTATGAAGTGAAGCTAAGACAGCAGAAGGTTAAAAAGCTAGCCAGTGACCATCAGAATTTTGTGAGAGGCCATATCTTTGAATGGCCGAGAGAGGAATTTAATAATAAGGGGCGGGGAGCTCTACCTTCATATAAGGAGAAGGTACATTTTTCTAGACCTAATGGAGAAGATGTGATTATTCATGTTAGTTTAACTGATTTGGAACCCTCCTCTCACAATCCTGTTATACTTAACTCATCAGTACCAACCTCCAATTTTGTAATATCTGAAGCAGACTCAAGAGAAGCGTCTAGTAGTACAGCCGTCATGGGTGCAGAAACCGGCAACAGGAATGCTTCTCTAGCTTCCAATTTAGCAACTAGGCCGAAAGAAGGGGCAATACATGCACCGATAAATTGGCCCTTGCCATTTTTTTCCAAATTCAACCATTACAGGACTCAAAGAACACAGAGTCAAGAACGGAAAAGGAGGCTTCAGGGAATTCAGGTATTTCCTTACCTGGACAACTGTCTCTTCGCTGTGTCCACCAAGTGTCTTCTGTGTCTGGCCCAAGACTACTTTCTCCTCTTGGCAGATTGGCTGGGGATTACAGTCAATGTCCACAAATCCCTTTTGCAACCAGTACAAGTTCTAGACTTCATCGGGGCATGGCTAGACACTTTGCAGCTAAAAGTTTTCTTAACACCAGACAGGATCTCACACCTCGGGTACCACATCGCTCTAATCGTGAACTTTATTCCATTTGACACATATGTCTTTTACCACTTGTTTCTGTTTTTATTTTAGGAGACCCGATTCAGCTAGCGTACAAGTTGTGTAGTCATTTCGGTTCTGCATTATGACTATACAAAGACAGACTAATGCTATTTATGATACCTGTCTTTTTAATATGATTTGAAAAAATGTGTTTTATTTTAAATAATTTTAAATACTTGTTTCTCCTTTGATGTTGCTCCTTTAACCAACATTGTTGAGATTATGGAGATGACGTCAATTGGCGCTACCCCCTATGTTTTAAATGTATGAGCTTTTTAGCTCTTCACTTGCTGATGAAGCTTCCGGTCTTCTGGAGGCGAAAAAGCTTTCTTTTTCATTAAATAAATCTGCGTTTCTGCTACAATCGTTCTGGCTGCAGTGGTGAACCATTTTTTGATTTCGTTTTGTATTTCCTGTTCTTCAACTTGTTTGTATGATGTCCGGTGCACCATCGAGTCCAGTAACGCCGAACTTGTTTGGTACTTCTAGTACCAGTACTGAGAGTCCTCATGATCAAACCAATATGAAAGTGCTGTTGTTGGCACTTTCACAACGCCTAGATTGTATTAATTCAAGGCTTGACAACATCGAAAGGAGAAGTGGCGATAACGGATCTGGTTGGCTTCTTACACAAGCAGGATTCCACAATGAGACATTGGGCACTAGCGAATCGGCTATTCCAGCCGGCCAACAAGTTGTACAGCCTCGCCCTCATTTGGTGGAAACCCCTCAGGGCAATCTGCCTTTAAACAACGTTGTTCCGGCTTCTATGGCTGCAGGTAGTGGCAGCAACTACAGGAACCTAGTGCCAAGACAGGCATCTGCTACCTCTAACAGCCAACAGACTGTGGGTCACGGTCCACTTATTGATGTGCCTTCCCTGTCCGAATGGGCGAAAAATCTAGCTCCTTTTTCTTTTGGTGATCCCACTGGAGCAGGGCCATCGGTGTCGGACCCACCTAATTCAGGTAATGCTTCTGATCATATAGCAGAGAAACTCAAATTATTGGATGGCAAATTACTGAAAATTAAAAAATTGCAACTAGAAGTCGCATATTTTAAACAATGTTTGTCTGAAGCAGTAATTCCTAAAGGCTTACGGAGCTCTTTTTCTCCCACTGGCCTTTTTTAGGATGCTTCTTTTGTAACTGAATTGGAGTCTCTTTTCAACAGACAAGGTGCAGAACTTTTAGAACTAATGATTAAAAATTATTCTAAACATATAACAATATTATTGGAAGAAACATCTAACTTGGACAACACGATTAAAACTGACATCAACTTTTCTAGGTATAAATATGACTATGGCCGTATTTTTACTAGCATTGATACACTGCTCTCTAAACTTAAGGCTAATAAGTCTAAAAAGTTAACAAGAGACAGGTTGGCCTATCAAACTAATTGTGTGTACCCGAACTTGGTAAAAAAGACTATTAGACATGGCAATTATGTGGAAAGAGAAGGGTCAGCACACAATTGCTGTGAAAATGAAATAGTGGAGGAGCCCCTCCATGATGATGACACTGTAGGCGTTGGTAGTTCAGCTAGCCCTGTTCAAGGGCCTAGAAGAAGCAACAGGCTTAAAACCCAAAACAAGGCACACAATTACAATAACCAACAGAAGCCTTTTTTAGGGAAGAAGGGCAACCGGAACCAGAGGTACAAGAACTGGAATTAATGGAAGAATTCCTACCTCATATAGGGCCTTGCCCTGTCACTGACAACCTGCCTCATGTTATTTCTAACTTAAAAGGTGATTTCCACATTTACAACTTTTCTAAAGTTGTCATTGATCAAGAACTTGTGGAATTTCTAGCTAAAGGGTTGAATTTTATACCCGACCACCAATTTAAATTAGCTAAAACCTTGGTGGATCTCAAATTTTATGTGCGGAAACTAAACTTGAAAGTTTTTTTCAACAATGAAACCTCTGTATTAGATAACAAACTGAAGTTAACTAGTTCCTTCAACCCCCCCTTACATCCCAGCCTTAACATCTTTGAAAGTGCCTGTGAACTTGACCTGAGATACTTGTTTTCCCTCAATCACAATTCTAGACCAACAAGGAACATTTCCCAGGATCAAGTCAGGGCCTTGAATAACCTCTGTGACATGGCTGTCAGAGTGATTAAACCAGATAAGGGAGGTGGATTGGTTATCTTTGATAAGGAAGACTACACCAGGAGAATGTTGGTGGTATTGGACTCTCCCGCTTATGCTACTTCATCTCTGAATGAGCTGTCCACCACATACAAAAGAATTAGAGGTTATTTTAGGGATCTTTTCCTTGAAGGCAGAATTGACATGGATACTTACAACTTTATTGACATTTCCATGCCTAGAGTACCAGTCATGTTTGGGATCCCCAAAATACATAAGAGCCTTTCTGAGCCACCCATGCGGGCATTGGTGGATGGTAGAAGTTCCATCACGCACCCTTGTGCTCGAATTGTTGACAACATCATTGGCAGATACCTGAAATCAATCCCGCAGATTTGCAAAGACTCTTGGGCGTTCCTTAACTTGATTAATGAGGTTCAATTCAATGTTGATCTCAACTTTTTGACCATAGATGTGGTCGACCTGTACACTTCTATTCCTCATGCAGAAGCGGTCGAATGGATTGAACTCATGCTTCGGGATCATGGTGCTCCTAGTAACGACATTATTGTTGTTACAGTTCTGCTTGACATTGTTTTATCCTCTAACTTTTCATTTTTGACAACCAATACTTTTTGCAAAAGAAAGGAATTGCAATGGGTTCCCCGTGTGGCAGCAGTGTTGCTAACTTATTTGTAGCCTACTGGGAGAAAAATTTCCTATTTAACTTCCCCCTTTTTCAGAGGTGTTCTAAAATCTATACACGATTTTTAGATGATGTGTTCATTCTTTTTGAAGGAGGTGAAGAGGAATGTTTAGAACTTATCTCATACATGAATTCCACAACTGAATTCTTGAGATTCACACACCATTTTTCTTCCTCTGTGATTGACTATCTGGATGTCCAGTTGTTAAAGGACACGCATAACAACAGATTTTGTTCTTCTATTTTTAGGAAAACTACCTATTGCAATTCTTTCTTGCATTTTTCAAGTTGCCACCCTTGGAAACAGAAGCGTTCGATTGTGAAGGGGCAACTGGTGAGGGCAGCTCGTATGTGTAGTACTGAAGACGCCTTCAACAACGAATGTGCCCTACTCAAAGAATTCTTCTTAAACAGAGGTTATCCTGTTGACTTGATCATTGAACTAATTGTGGAAGTTTCCTCTAAACGTTTGGAGGGTATTTTTACACCTCTTCTTTCCTCTAGTCTGGGTCCCTTTCGAGTGAAAGATCATTCGGCACACCAGATTCATTTACCCTGCATCCACCTCTTGTACAGGTTTCTACTGGTGTAGATATCAACAAGGATCCTGACTTCTCGGCTAGTTTCATCACTGCCTTCAACATAAATTCAGGGCAAATTTGCTCTATTATGAGGAAGAATTGTTTTTTTATCATGAATTCGGGTCTACATGAAAGGTTAGGCCTTTCCCCTGTCTTTACATATAGGAGGGGGTACAACCTTAAAGACTTTTTACAGAGGAATAAGAACTTTGACCATATGGTGAGAACGAAAGGCACCACGACATGTGGTTGTTGTAAGTGGTGCAGGTACCTCCGAGTTGGTAACTCCTTCACTATAGGGAAAAAGAAGTACTTTATCAATCACAAAATTAATTGCAATACTAAGGCCATAGTATATGTAGCATTTTGTCAATGCTGCGCAGCATTTTATGTTGGTAAAACGGACAGGCGTTTCCGTGACCGTATATACCAACATATTTATGCCATCAACAACAAGAAAAGTGATAATGCTTTATCTAAGCATATCTTAAATAATTGTGGCCACAGTTTTCTTTTTATGGGTATTGACAACATCAGGATGGACATTAGAGGGGGTCCGCAATCTCTAATTGTTGAGACCCGCGAACTGGAATGGCAGCTACAATTGGATGCCTTCTCATTTCCTGGACTCAATGAAAACTGTAACATTGCTGCCATGCTGAAATATAAGAGTTATCTTAGATAATACATGCTATACGTTCCTGGTTTTTATATGTTACTTTATATACCATTTTGAAGGTTTGCAACCAGAGTATTCATACTCTACTTGCCTCCCTTGCATATAGTTAATACTCACCTTTTTTAACCTAAGATGGTCAAGGTAATTAAGTTAACATTAACTTTATTCCATTTGACACATATGTCTTTTACCACTTGTTTCTGTTTTTATTTTAGTAGACCCGATTCAGCTAGCGTACAAGTTGTGTAGTCATTTCGGTTCTGCATTATGACTATACAAAGACAGACTAATGCTATTTATGATACCTGTCTTTTTAATATGATTTGAAAAAATGTGTTTTATTTTAAATAATTTTAAATACTTGTTTCTCCTTTGATGTTGCTCCTTTAACCAACATTGTTGAGATTATGGAGATGACGTCAATTGGCGCCACCCCCTATGTTTTAAATGTATGAGCTTTTTAGCTCTTCACTTGCTGATGAAGCTTCCGGTCTTCTGGAGGCGAAAACGCTTTCTTTTTCATTAAATAAATCTGCGTTTCTGCTACAATCGTTCTGGCTGCAGTGGTGAACCATTTTTTGATTTCGTTTTGTATTTCCTGTTCTTCAACTAATCGTGAACCTCAAATTTCCAAAGGCGAGCGATGTGCTTCGGGCCCTGTGCTCCATGGCTGCCTCGATTTCTATTCTCCCTTGCTCACACCTCCATATGTGGGTCCTTCAATGGACTCCATCTGTCCAATGGTCTTGGTTAGACCTGCCCATGGATTTTTCGATAAGGATCAGTCACACCTGCAGGACATCTCTCCTTTGGTGACTCCTTTCACCAGAGGTTGCAGTGGGACGCCCTTTCGTGTCATCTCCAGCGCAAGCCACAGTGACCACTGACGCCTCCCAACTCAGGTGGGGGGGGGCACTGTTTGGGAAGGACAGTCCAAAGCACGTGGTCCCAGATAGAGACCAAGTTGTACATAAATGCTCTAGAGATGAGGGCAGTGCATTTAGCGTTGAAAGCCTTCCACACTGTCCTTCCTCTGGGTTCAATTGCAATTCAGTCAGACAGCATGTCTGTTGTCTGGTATATCAACAAGCAGGGGTGAACCAGATCTTATCATCTGTGTCGCGAGGCCATGAGAGTGTGGGAGTGGGCGCTTTCCACCATTTGGTTTCTGATTGCAACGCACATCCCAGGATGCTCCAACATTTTAGCAGACAGATTGAGTCGGGCTACTCTGATGCTTTACAAGTGGTCTCTGAAACAGTCAGTAGTGGAGGAGATATTCTTTGCATGGGGACAGCCTTGCTGCGATCTCTTCACATCTCCTTCCAACGTGAAGTGCAGCGAGTTCTTCATTCTGATTCCCTCACCAGGAGATGCCCCCAGAGACGCTCTAGTCCATGTTTGGCCCCCCGGGTTACTGTATGCTTACCCACCATTACCACTCATTCCGAAGTTTCTTCAGAAAGCCTGTCAACTAGGGTGCATAGTGATCCTCATTGCCCCATTCTGGCCTCATCAAGTTTGGTTTCCCTTCCTTTGGCCTCACCTTCTAGCACCTCCGTGGATTCTGGATCCCTGTCTGGATCTAATCTCTCATCCTTCAGGTGCTTACCCTCTCAGTCTGAAGCTGACAGCTTGGCTGCTCTAGTTCCCTTGATTGCCAGGACTCCCGGTCTTTCATCTCTTGTAAAATCTATACTAGTGGCTTCTCTTAAAGAGTCCACTAGGAAGGTCTATCATAGTAAATGGAGACATTTCTCTATCTGGGCCTCTCAGAGAAACCTGGATCCTTTTACAGTCCCTGTTCCAGTGGTGTTTTAATTCTTAACTAGTATTTTTCAGCAAGGAGCTAGCTCCTCCACGGTGAAAGTACAGCTGGCAGCCATTTCTAATTTTCAAGCAGGTGAGAATAAGATTGCACTCGCCTCTTCTAGGCTATGTAAAGCCTTTTTAAAAGGCACCTTCTTCTGCGCCCTCCCATCAAAGATTCAGTTCCTCCTTGGGATCTTACTTTGGTTCTTCAGTCATTAGTATCTCCTCCTTTTGAACCTGCTGTGTCAGTGGATCTAAAGTTTTTGTCTTGGAAGATAGCCTTCCTAGTAGCTATTACATCGGCTAGGAGGGTCTCTGAGCTGCAGGCTTTGTCTGCCATGCCTCCTTATTTGGTCTTCCATAAGGACAGGGTCTTTCTTCGTACAAATCCTTCATTTTTACCCAAAGTGGTATCTCAATCAAACATAAACCAAACAATTAATATTCCTGTTTTCTTTCCAAATTTTCAGAACAAAGGGGAATATAAACTTAATTTGTTAGATGTTCATAGACAACTTCGTTTCTACCTTTATAGAACACAACCCTTCCTTAAGTCTGATCAATTAATTGTCTCATTTTCCAAATCTCGTTTGGGCAAGGCCATTTCCAAGGTTTCTTTAGCCAGATGGATCACTCTTTGCATTCTACACATTTACAAAGCCAAGGGGTTATCTCCTCCTGGTCTGATCAAAGCTCACTCTTCCAGGTCCATGGCGACTTCCGCTGCTTTTTGGTCTAAGGTTCCTTTGGATGACATTTGTACAGCAGCAACTTAGGCAAATTCTCATACTTTCATCTCCCATTACGTTAGATCTGATTTCCAGAGGGAGAGCATCCTTTGGCTCTGTGGTGCTCAGGAATATCCTTCCATGAGGGCCTCCCAGGATTTGTTGAGTAGCTGGGGACTCTGTCCCACAGGTTGCAGATAAAATGAAGTTAACTACTTCAGATAAAGAAGTAATGTACTCATCATAACGTTCCATCTGAGTAGTTATACTTCATTTTTCTGCAACCTTCCCACCCTCCGTCCCCCTGACCTTTTCATGTGAATAAAACATGTTAGGTTATTTACTTGAGTTGCTAATATGTATAGTTGCAGCAAACTTGATCTGAGGGAAGATAGGAGATGGTGGTGTATTATGGGTAGGGGGAGGAGCTCGGAGCTTGGAGCAGATGCTAGAAAAAAAGTTGCCGGCTCGGATCTGATATGGATCCGTATACCCACAAGTTGCAGAAAAATGAAGTATAACTACTCAGATGGAACATTATGGTGAGTACATAACTTCTTTTTTCGGTTATTACTTTGTTTAGACATATTGGCATTGGTCTTTGATTTACAGGGCTCATACAAAAACACTGTATAGTCTGCCTGCAGAAGGGTGTGATTGCATTTTTTCACCCTTTTTTAAGGGCCCTTCGGATGAGATGTCAAACTGAGGTCCCATTTGTATGAGTTGCTGGTAGCTCATGTGAATGTAAAAGATCCCACAGCACCTATTGAGAAGAGTAAAGGAAGTTCCACAATGCCCCGGCCAAATTTCCCCTATTAGTATTAATACCACTTCAAGTGTCCCCTGAAAAGAGGCTACTATCTTAGTGGAACTAACTCTGTTAACAAAAGATAAATAAATCTAAAACAAGACGTTTTGAATAAATGAGTTGTATCCTACACCCAACAAATAAATTTGTCTGTAAATCAGACTGAAACTTCCGCACAGTATCTCTTGCTTTTGTAGTTCTCTTATTTGTGTTTCTTTCACAGTTTGGGGCATTGTCATCTTCCTTTGGCTCACTGTATAACTTAAAAAGTCTTCCAGGTGTGTATGTGAAGAGGGGACATATTTACAGAATGCAGAGCAGTTATTCATCATTACAGAAAATCCACCGTATCTACCGATCTGCTGTGCACCATTCTTTTTTTGAGCAATTTAAGCTTAAGTAATATTTCAGTGTATTTATGAAAGGGTTCATACTGGTTTTATAATGTATGCCTTCTCTTTTTAATCTTTTATGGATGGTGTATTTGGTCCTGGTTTAATTTTGCTCTTGGAAATAGAATGGCCTTTTCACAGAATTAAGAAAGAATACAACTGCTTAGTGTTGTTGTATGCCAGTATTGCACATTAGCATTAATGGCTCCTGTCATAAAGGTGGTACATTTTGAATATGTGCAATAGGCAGATTGTTAATTTCAAATGGTATGTTTGCACACACCTGTGTATGTGTGTGTTATTACAAAAAAACAGGCAGTCTACTTCTCCTCCCTGCTTACTAGAAAACTCTGTGGATGGTGGTGGCTGTTGATGGGGTCACTGTAGGGGTCAGATATGATTTAACAGCATTTTAGCTAGGTAGATATGGGGGTTACATTCCCCGCAAAAGCACTTGATCCTGATGTTTGTGACTTGGAGTTAATCTTCAACAACTATGTCTGGTTTAAAATGTAGAACTCATGCTGTCAACTTGATTAAACAGTGTAGGAGAAAGGAGTTGCTTGTTTTTTTTTCTTTCTGGAAAACCTGAATTAGCAGGCTGACTTGGTAAATGGGGAAACCTCATTCTTTATATTCTGATGTTTCAGAAATAATAATTGCCATTTCTTTCAGCTACTACATAAATCTCTGCCAGAGTGTACATTCGGGCCCCACAGGATGTCGTTCCACAGCCAGTATATGCAGAAACAGGAATGGCAAAACAGATGTCTTGGGACTTATTCACACTCAGACGATAACTACTCAAGGTACTGGTGATAAATAAACATTATGAGAAGGCGTGGCCTCCAAGGGTCCACTTTTATATGGTTTATAATCTGTATAATAACCATTTTACATTTTGATTAACAAATTCTTCACTAGATTTCATTCCTTGCATTTTGAAATATGTAAGGTAAATTATGGAGGCATTGTAGAAAAAAGCAGGATGCTGTGTAACAAAAGCTTTATAAATCATGATACTCGATGTTATGTATGAAGTTATCATGATATCAGACACTTCCAGATTTTGTTTTATTTCCTTTCCATAGCAGCTAGGTAAAATCTCTAGGTAAACTTTCTGTACAACTGCTGTCTAGTCACATTTTAGCTGCTCTGATAGCTTGTTAATGCTGCCAGTAAAATGGTTTAGTTAACCAGTAGTTAACCATAGATGTGTTAGTAAGTAACAACAGCATGGAAGTTATGTAAATTAATTTAGTCTTATGGATATTGCCCACTGTACTGATTAACCTAGTCAGCAAAGTGAAATAACTAAGTGGTGTGTAGTTCCAAATTACAGAGCACTTTTTCACCTTTACTGCAGTCAAACATTTATCGAAGAGATTAATTTTTCAAATTAAAAAGTCACATAGCATAGAGATATGCCCTTCTTATCTGTATCTTTGTCCATGTGTGCTTTTCGGCATGCTGTCACTTGTTTGTTAAAGATCATGGTACTAGCAGGTTCTGGGAATTTACCCTTTCTGTGCTGTGGTACAGTCTCAGAATTGGTATATATAACTAGCAGAGGATTCCTCCACATGGGCAGTGTGTGCGTGTGTGTGTGTGGGGGGGGGGGGGTGCGGCTTCTCCTATGAAAAGTAGTGCTTTTCATTTTTTGTTTTTTGTTTTCAGTGCTTCTTGTGTTCAGTCTTTTTAAATTGATGATTAGCTGAAACACTCGTATACTTACTGTTCATATCGTCTAAAGTTTATCTCATGTAATACAGAAATAGTGGCCCATTTGATCTAAACTACAAATGACTAAATTATATTGCACTAAAAACTATGTTTGCCTGCAGAAAATGACTGTTGGTTTGGCTTTGGAACATAGGAGTTTGTCAAAGGAAAAAACTTCAAAGACCAATTCACGTAAGGTTCAAGCAAGGCACCCTTTATTAACTTGCAGCAAGGAGACAAAGCATGCTGGAAGAATGGTTTGTCTGAACATTAATAATTAGTATGGTATTTTTATACAGTTCTTTCCATGTCACACAGAAATGTTACCTCTATTGCTGACGTAGTTAGACACAGCTTTCTGTATTGTTCTACAGAAAATGTTACTAGACTAATTGCTGACTAGTTGAGAATAACTGCTGATTTACAAAACATCTGAGAGAAACAACCTGGCCTTGGGGCTTATTTTAGCCCACCACAAACTTTCAATTCTTCAATTGTGCAGTTCTAATATGTATGTTACATTTTGCCTAGATTCAAGGTACATTTCTAGCTTAGGTACAAGTAATGCTTACTACGGTTTATACTTTCAAGCATCCATTGTGTTCTTTATCAAAGCTTCTAGCAGCTGTGTACTTTCTCATGGCATAAGCAGAAAATCAATAACTCTTTGTTAAGTCTCATGACACTAGTAGAAATGAAACGCTTCTTATTATTTTCATGACCTTAGCAGAAATCAAATGCTTCTTGTTAAGTTTCTAATAGCTATGCAGATTCATGCAGTGTGAACAGAATAAATGTATTAACCCTTTTAAACCTCGAATGCACTAAGCATGCATATTACTAATACATCTTTTTCTAACATTTCCCCCCTTTTAATACTTTTATTCTACTTTCAAAATAAGCATAAACAGTTTTTTTATTCTTCCCCTAACCTCTTCCTACTCAGGATTTGCAGTTAAGAGAGTCATTCAGTTTAAACTTATGAAAGCATTTTCAATTTTTCAGCAATTCAAGTTCAGCACCTTGGTATAAGGTTTCTGAAACTGACATGTCTATAAAGTCTTTAATCAGTCTTTTCATGCAGGGGATGCAGCAGCGCACACATACCACCAGCAGGGATCATTCCTACACAGATGGCAATCAGGATGTTCGTTAGGATACTGCCCCACCCCCCAAACAATCTCTGGAAAAAGTCCGTCAATGGATTTGGTCCTGGCTTGGTCATAGCCGACACCTGCTGAATTACCTCAAGGTGATTGTCTATCTCGTGTTTGTGGTCAGGAATATACGAACAGCACTCCTCCTGGATTAAAGAGCAAGCACCTCCTCTCGCCGCTAGGGTGAAGTCAAGAGCCATGCGGTTTTGAAGCACTGCAGTTGTCATGGCAGTCAGTTCATCAGTCACCAATTCTAAGGCAGAAAATGTTGCATTGCTCATTATTTCAAGAAATTTAGACAGTTTTCTCAGTTCCCAGATTGATTTTGTTGCTCCATATGCTGGCAGTACACCTGCCCACGAGATGATGGTATCACCCAAGTCCATATGTGACAGTCCATTTTTCCCTAGGCCCACAGCATGATGGTTTTTCCTGCCCACATTGATTTGCCCCACTGGGTTGACAGGCTTTTTGATTTCTTGTCGAACATTTCAAATTTTCCCTGGAGGTAAAACTGCTGTGTGTCGTATGGCCGGAACCAGGTACCCCAAATAACAACTGCCGGACCAATTCTCAGGTAACCACTTATATGCTTTCCTACCACATACAAAGTAGCAATCTTCTACTTTGGTAGTAACTTTACTATGTCCTGGCTCTGGATGAAACATTTTTTTGTCAACTATAATCAGTTGTTTATAGAGGTCAGCATTATGTTTTGCTTCATCAGTTGTCCTATGCATCAGTTCGAAAAATGAATCATAGCTTGGGTTGCAATAGGAACCTGTGTTGTCAGTTTTATTGTAGCATCTATAGGGAACAGTCACATTGCAATTGCTCCAACCCACCTGAACTGTATCATTTTTGTAAAAACACACAGTCCCCTTCTGTCGAACAGACAAGTGCAATGCTACTTTATCTTGTGATGTGACATCTGATGTATCATAGACTAAGTTTTCCCAGGTCTTGTTGGCTCCTAGGGGAACTGAAGTTAACAATAACCCCCCCCGTATGCTGTTGGCAAAGCTGTGCAAATCCAGCAATTTGAAACATTGAAGGTCTCAGCATACATATATTTGATTGCCTGGTAAGTGTTGAAGTTTGGGTGCCACTCTACGTGCAACTCTCCACGCTTATTCAGTTCAGTTTGTGTGGCAGAGAAAAGGAATGGCCACAACAAAAAGATTATTGTCACTAGCACAGTCAACAGGATGATTATGCAATACTTCTGAGGAAACGGTTGTTCTGCATTCCTGTTTTCTCCGACTCTTCCGAGTAGGTGTATTTGGATTTTTCTGGATTCCATCATTTTTGCTTTTCACATGTGATCTTACTCTCTGCCCTAATAGGACCTTCAGCACCGATGGTTTCTTCACTGGGGTTGAGACGAATCAGTCCTATTGATCTGACCCCCCTTTGTAGCCAGACTTTGTGCTGAGGGCCCCGATGGAGAGGTAAGATCTTTGTCCAGTTCAAAGTTCTTAACTAGTTTGCAGTGCGTCAGGTAGATCCATGAAGCTCGCTCTGCTATCTTGACTGCAGTGGGTGTCGAAAGAAGCACCTGGTTATGGACCTTCCCACCTTGGTGACGACCAATTCTTCTTCTTTATAAATTTTTATCCACACCCAGTCTCAGGGTGTCACTGCCACTTCTGATGTCTCTGTTTGTTTTCTATCTGAAACAGAATTTGACTGCAACAGATGTTTAGAATTCATTAACTTCCTCATATATTCAGCTAGTGTAAAATCAGCTTCCTGGTCTGAGGACATGAGAAGTTTCCACTGGGGTGTATAATAAGCCCTTCCAAATAGTTTTTCAAAAGGAGTCAATCCTTTTACAGTTGGAACAGTTTTCATGCTTAACAGTGCCAGGGGCAAGCAATACAGCCAATTATTTTCTGTCTCAGCTATTAACTTTCTCAATTTGTTTTTTAATATACCATTATGCCTTTCAATTAGCCCTGCAGATTGCGGATGGTATGCACAATGATTTTTTTAAAGAAATACCAAAATGCTTACTTAACTGCTGTATGGTTTGGTTTACAAAGTGTGTACCATTGTCACTGTAGATCCTTTCCGGAATGCCGAATCTAGGGATGATTTCTTTGACAAGTACTATTGCCACCATGGCTGCATCTGGATTTGTGGTTGGAAAGGCTTCCACCCATCTGGAAAACATATCTACAGTGACAAGACAATACTTCTTATTTTCACATTTGTTCAATTCTATGAAATCCATACAGATAGTGTGAAATGGATATGGTGGTGTAGGGAAACTCCCTTGCTTGGGCTTTAACGCCGCTTGTGCATGATGCTTGTTGCAAATCTGACACGTCAAACAAAATTTTTTTAGAGTAATTTGTAAATCCGTACGTTGTGAACACCTGGTTCACCAGCTGTACCATCCCCCCAGTTGAGACATGGCACTGCCCATGGCTCAACAAAGCTGCATATCTAAACAAATTAGATGGTAGTATCGGTTTCCCTTCTTTAGAGATGTTCAGCCCTTTTTCGAGAATTGCTCCTCGTTTTACCCATCTTTGTTTTTCAGCTTGTGTATTGAGTGTCTGCATTGTTTTTAACATTTCTAAGTCTAAAATCTCAGAGGGTTGTAGTTCCTCATTTAAAAGAAATACTTCTGTGGATGCTTGTTTTGCAGCTGTATCAGCTCTCGCATTACCTTTTGAAATCCTATCTTGTTGCTTGGTGTGAGCTGTGCATTTACAAATAGCTACTTTCTGAGGTAACTGAATAGATTCTAAAAGATCTAAAATAAACTGTGCATGATTTATAGGTTTGTCAGTAGATGTTATTTTTCCTCTGTTTTTCCACTGTTGCGCAAAAACATGTACAGTAGAAAAAGTGTACTGGCTGTCAGTAAAAACGTTTACACATTTACCCTTTGCTAAGATACATGCCCTTGTCAAGGCAATCAATTCTGCTGCCTGTGCAGATAAGTTGTGTGGTAAAGGTTTTGCTTCTATAATCTCAGTGTCAGAAACTACTGCATATCCTACTAGGTTCTGTCCTGCAGGACCCCTTTTGCACGAACCATCCACGTAGTATGTCACCTTGGCATCATCCAAGGGGACATCCGTGAGATCTTTTCTAGGTAGTGTCTTTTGCTCAATTACCTGCAGGCAGTGGTGTGGTGTGCCGTCTGCAGGGGTCGGGAGCAGAGTAGAAGGGGTTCAAAGTCATGTATCGCTCAATTGTCACTTGAGGTTGGCTCAACAATATAGTCATACAGGAAAGATGCCTAGCAGGGGAAAGATATCCCTCCTTTTCTTGTAAAATAATCGCGACTGCATGAGGCACTCTCAAAGTGAGAGGGTGGAATAAGACTACTGAGGCCAAAGCCTGTAATGCCATTGCAGCTGCAAATTACTGCTTTTACACAGTGGGGTAAGGACCGTGCCACTGGGACTAGTTGTGATGAATAGTAAGCAATGGGGCGTTGCTTATCACCATGCTGCTGTGTTAATACTGACATCATGTAACCCTGCTTACAATCTACAGTTTGGAAAAAATGTTTATGGTAGTTTGGTAATCCCAGAACTAATGAGGATGCTATTAACTGCTTCAGTTTGCAGAAAGCAGATTCTGCTTCTGGTGTCCATTGTAATAAATCCTGCGTTGCCATAGGCTTCTTATATATAAGATCAGTCAGAGGTGCAGATTCCAAAGCATAGTTTGGAATCCAACTCTGGCAAAAATTAGTTGTACCCAGGAAGGACATCATTTCCTTCTTGGTAGTGGGTTTTGTGCTTGCAAAATTGCTACCTTTCTGTTCTCATCTAGTGTTCTGCCTTCCTTGGATATTACGTATCCCAGGTATTTAACTTGTTTTTTCCAAAGCTGCAGTTTATTTTTATTTACCTTATGTCATTCAGAGGCTAAGAATCGTAATAGCGCTATGGTATCTTCTCTACAATCTTGTTGGGTGGGGGCCACCAGCAAGATGTCATCAACATGAAGTAAAATCTGACTGCCTCTTGGTGGGGTGAATCCCGCCAAGTTGCTTGCCATTTCTTGTGAGAATATTGTTGGACTTTCACAATATCCCTGTGGTAGTCGTGTATATGTATACCTTCTCACCTGAAATGTGAATGCAAACCAATACTGGCTGTCAGGGTGTATCGGTATCGAAAAGAACGCATTGCTAATGTCTACCACAGAAAAATACTTCTGTTGAGGTTTTAAATCATTCAACAGGGTGTGTGTGTCTGGCACTGTAGGTGCCCTTGGTATTACTGCATCATTTACATCTTGTAAATATTGGACCATGCACCATTCTCCATTTGCTTTTTTAACTGGAAATAAGGGTGTGTTACATGGTGAATCAGGAGATTCTACTAGTATCCCTCCTTTAAGTAAGGCTGCATCCCTGCCTCTGCATCTTTTCTTAAGGGATACTGTCTTTTCTGTGGCCTGAATGCTGACTTTGGCATGATGGTTACTGGTTCCGCTGTACGAATAAGTCCTACATCTGACTTTCCTGTCGACCAGAGAGTCTCTAGTATATTTTGTAAGGCATTCTCTTCCTCCTTTAATAGGAGTGCTAATCAGCTGTCCTTGCTAGACTGCAAGTGCACGGCTGGGTGGGTCTGAGTTATCCAATTCAACTTCTGTATTTGTATTCCCTGTTCTGACAGTTCTAATTCTGTCTGTTTCTCCCATCTCCTGACTTTTTCTCCTAGGTTTGCCCATTCTATATTTTTGTTCTTGGTTAAGCTAACGTGTGGTAATCGATTAGATTTATAAAGTGTAAAGAACTCCTGGGGCAATGAACAGCTGGCTACACTGTTCCCTTCTGTGTCCCAGTACAGATTATGTAATATCAGTCTGTTTGCATGATTTTTAAACAATTCTTGCTCATATTCCTTATCAGGTCCTGGTGCGTTACAATAATACAGGGTACAGTGCAACAGGTGTTGCTTATCAATGTCAAGGGAGGGGAACTTGCTGATGGCTACATTCATTAATTCTTTGGACACAGTCCCTGGACCAGTCGTAACCAAGTCCTGGCTGTACCAATAAAACATTTCACCCTCCGATTGCACTGCAAAGGTATCAATTTGTCGCTGTGCTTCCATACCCTGCATGGTTGGGACTACTGCTATACCAAATAGCTGCATGAGGTCTCTGCCCAAGAGGTTCACTGGTCCTTTTGCAGAAACAACAATTTTGCTTTTTTGTGTCAATCCTGAAACTGGATCAGTTATTGCAATGTCACGGGAGAGTGGCTCCAGATACAGCTGTCCATTAACTGCTTTAACCAGTATGTAATCAGGTGTCTCTGTGTTTTCTGGTAGTTTGGAGGGATGTATCAGGGTTCGTGATGCCCCTGAGTCACACATGAATTTGACTTCCCTCCCTTCTACCAAGAGTGTAACTTCTGGTTTTGTGTCTGCTAAATAGAGTTCCAGGCTCAGTAAAGCTAGGTCTAATATTTCATCTTCTTCATTGTCACTTACTTCCTGCACTTCCTCTACTCCCTCTATCACATTTTAATTTGTCCCTTCTTCGCTATCCCCTTCTAGTGATTCCTGACTACCATATAGTCAGTCCTCACTCTCCTTGTGTTCCATGGTTGCCTTCTTGTTTTTCCTGCAATCCTTTGCCAAGTGTCCCTTTTTACCGCATTTGAAACATTCTCCCCTTTTTGTTCGCCCTTCAAAGTCCTCTGATCGCTGATCAGATTGTTTTCTTCCCTGTGCATTTTTCTTGCTCTTTTTCCCGGACTGTACTACATAAACTTCTGCTCCATCTTCTACAGAAAATACTCGAGCTTTGTTTTTCTTTTTGCTATTAAAATGCCTTTCGGCATGCCTAGCATATTCAAGTAATGACTGTAACCTGCTTGTACGATGGTCTACCATGTGTTTTGTAATAAAACTGCTTATAGGTGCAATACTGCCCTTTAAAAATGCATTCTTTAACTGCTGTTCATATGGGGAATTTTGTGTTTGATCTTCAGGAACCTGCATTCCATAGTGGTTATTAAAACATTCTAATAGTCTGGCATAATACCGGTCAATAGTTTCACCTTCTTGTTGGATGCATTGATTAATGCAAGTCCAGTCTGCCCTAGGCTTCCATTTTTCAGAGATGCGGTCTGTAAGACCTTTTACTCTGTTGTCTAATTTTGCGCTGCTATGTGGGAGGGGTCTTTGTGCAGCATCACGGGGATTCCAGTTGCCACTAATCATGTGCCAATCTGGCCCCACAACTTGTCTAACTACTTTTTCTACCTCTTCTCCGTTTAGGTTATAACTCAGCCTCATTCCTTGTAAATCTCCTGAGAATTTTCTAAAATTAACTTTTGGATGGGGAATTCCCTCAGTGGCTTTCCGGATATCCTCTGAAGTCCAAGGTCTATACACTAAAATAGTTGGGTCATGATTGTCCTGACCTGCCTGAGGGTTGGGTACTTCTATAAGTGGGCATATTTCTTCTTCACTCATAGATCATGAATTCTTAACCATTTGATATAACTCGATGCCTTCATTTGAGTTACCTGCCCTTGTTCGAGACCTGGTCCCGATGGGATCGCTAATAAATGGTTTTACTTTTACAATGTCTCTATTTTCAATGACGACAGGATATCGTGGGGGTGGACTAACTTGTTCACTTGCTTCATATTCTGGTATGGGAGGCGGAGGGGCCGATGTTATTACTAAGTTATTGTCCTCCTTATCTAAAAACATTGTTTTTGAATTGTTGTTCTTTTGTTCCCTGCTGTTTACTTCCTCAATCCACCTGTGTGCCTGATGAATTCCTAATTTACGTTGCTTCTTTACCCGACCTTTGGAATCAGTTTTGAGCTGTTTGATAAGCGAGGATTTTTCTAATTTCCCATCAAATTCATATTTTTTAACCCATTTTGAATAATATTTAATATTGTCGGTGTGCTGCGACTGCATGTATTTTGTGTCTTCTGTTAACAGCGGATTTTGGGGTCTTTTTGTGCAATTATTACCCATTTTGTTCTACCCTTTGATCGTTACGTAACTTTCTTATTTTTAACGTGGTACAATGGGTTTTGTTATCGTCTCTTCAGAATGACTGCCTACTTATTCTGTTTCTCCTGATCTATGACAAGACCGTAATCTTTTCTGTCCCTGACTTGTAAGCAAAAATACAGTCCTGACAAAAACAATACAAATCTAGTCCCTGATGTAAAACAGAAAACAGGAAAAAGTAGATTCACCTTACCTGAGCCTACGTGATTTATCACCTGATTCGCGGAGACCCGTCCTTCAGTCGCAGATCAGAAAGTGGCTGGCCTCTTTTGAACGACAATTCAGTCAGAGGGCTTTTCAAATAAGAAGAGCCGATTTGGTTTCTTCCCCGTACGGTTTCAACCACCTGGCCCGTCTGATCTGAGGTGAAGAGAGGGTTCCGGTCTGAAGGACCAATCTGTCAAAGGAAAAAACTTCAAAGACCATTTCATGTAAGGTTCAAGCAAGGCACCCTTTATTAACTTGCAGCAAGGAGACAAAGCATGCTGGCAGAATGGTTTGTCTGAACATTAATAATTAGTATGGTATTTTTATACAGTTCTTTCCATGTCACACAGAAATGTTACTTCTATTGCTGACGTAGTTAGACACAGCTTTCTGTATTGTTCTACAGAAAATGTTACTAGACTAATTGCTGACTAGTTGAGAATAACTGCTGATTTACAAAACATCTGAGAAAAACAACCTGGCCTTGGGGCTTATTTTAGCCCACCACAAACTTTCAATTCTTCAGTTGTGCAGTTCTAATATATGTGTTACATTTTGCCTAGATTCAAGGTACATTTCTAGCTTAGGTACAAGTAATGCTGACTACGGTTTATACTTTCAAGCATCCATTGTGTTCTTTATCAAAGCTTCTGCCAGCTGTGTACTTTCTCATGGCATAAGCAGAAAATCAATAACTTTTTGTTAAGTCTCATGACACTAGTAGAAGTGAAACACTTATTATTATTTTCATGACCTTAGCAGAAATCAAATGCTTCTTGTTAAGTTTCTAATAGCCGTGCAGATTCATGCAGTGTGAACAGAATAAATGTATTAACCCTTTTATACCTCGAATGCACTAAGCATGCATATTACTAATACATATGTTTCTAACAGAGTTATAGTGAAAGCTAATGTTAATCAGTGTTTGCTCCTTGTTGTGCTCTCTCTCTATTGAGTTGTACTTCCATGTCTAGCAGTTTGTGTATGTGTGCCAGCAGAGATTCATTGTGCCAGGCATAGTGTCTTTTCTCCATGGTTGTGTGACTGTGGAATTGTTATATTTAAGTTAAAGGGTATGGGAAGTGCAAGGGGGCTTGCCCCTTGCAAAAATAAATAAATAAGTAAAATAAAAGGTTTTGGAGATGTTTGTGTGTGGTGTGTGTGTGTATATGTATACATATATATATATATATATATATATATATATATATATATATATATATATATATATACACACACACACACAAGTATACACACATATATATTGTGCGTATAGATACATATGTATATCTGTATAGATATATCTATATATATATATATATGTGTGTGTGTGTGTGTATATGTATGTGTATATATATATATATATATATATATATATATATATATATATACACACACACACACACACATATATATATATATATATATATATATATATCACATATATACATATGCATGTGTGTGTATATATATATATATATATATGAAAAGCATTTGCCCCCTTCCTGATTTCCTACCCTCTTGCATGTCTGTCACACTCAAATGTTTTAGATCATTGTTAGCATTCTGTTGAAGGAAAGAGAATAGTCGGTATCAGCCTGTTTCCCATACAAGTTGGCATTATGAAAAAGTCCTTTTCTACTTCATGTCCTGATGTAAACAGCACTGTGTGCAGAGTGAATGAAGTAACTCATCTGTATTTAATGTTTCCAACATGACACACATACAGTGCTTCAGTAATAAACATTTCTTACATCTTGCATATCACAAAATAAATTACTAACCTAAAATTCACAGTCACCAATTCCATCAAACCTGTTAGTCATTGAATCCATACCATAGGCTATATTCTGTTGATAGTTAGCGTCTTGTTTCCATAATTGTCATGAATAGGCAGGTGCCCTCTATACATTTATGTGCCCTTTCTGTTAAGGTTACTCAAGCTTAAGCTAGTTGTCTTCGCTATAAATCACATATCATTCTCCCTCTTTTTGTGCCGCCCTTCAGTTGGTAATAAACTACAAAAACTACTCATAACATACTTGTAATAATTACACAGCCCAGTGGTCCTGCACATTTCCTGCCATATCGTGAGCACTGGCTTTCTCATGGTGGGGGATTCTTTAGTGTCAACTGTTCCATCAGTTCCTTTTATTCATATTTGTCAGCTTTCTCCCATTCCTTTCCATTTTTACTGATCTATATATCACCCTTCTGAGACTGTGTCCCAGTTCCAAATCCCTAAACAACTTCATTATTGCCTTGACCTCTTTTATACCAGAGGTACCTTTTGTTTGCAAGTTCTAGTAATGACTTTTTTTTGCTGTTATTACCACCAACAACAGTATGACTTTTACATGCTGAGCTTTGGGTGCCCTAATCCAGTTGAGTATGAGCAATTATTTTGTAAAACCATTTTCTTCCCATTATTTACTTAATTATATTTTGCATTCTTGCTTTGAATGGTTGACATTTCCTACATTCCTAGAAGATATGTTCCTGTGTGCATATTTCTTCTCCCTCACACCTATCCACCTGCTATGTGAGGAAGCATTTTTCCTAGCCTGTTGGGTGTGTAAATTATTTAGGGTTTATATTACGTTATTGAACGTTCAGTCAATCGAATAACTAAACGTCAGTCACTAAATATCGAAGACCCAAAACGGCGAGCGGCAGGGAAACAAGTCGTTTGGCCGTTACGTGGATTTTGCCCTTTCTTCAATGTGGAATGTGGAGCGATCTCAGAGTTGGTATATTTAGTTGGGGGGTGGGGGGCACACCCCCTCACATTTGGTGGTGTGGGGAGCAAAGCCCCCTACTTCATTTGTGTTCATTGCTTTTTTTTTTTTTTTTTTTTTTTTTAGGTAGGACAACAGCTTTGTTTCTCTATGTGAAGACTGCCGTTCGTGGTTTTGGGTCTTCGATATTTATTGATCGACATTTAGTTATTCGATTAACTAAATGTTTGATCACGTAATATAGACGCAAATATTTCTGTAAGCAATTCCCAAGTGTAAGTGTGGAATTTCCTAGATGTTGTAGCATTCCTTGGGGTCAGTAGTACTTGGCTCCATTCCTCCTGGCTTATTATAATTTTCAGCTTCACTCCACCCCTTCCATATTTGCTCATCACTATGATTCCTCTAGATTTGCCCTGCATGTCTTACTAAAGATGCCTTTTTTTGTTTTTAGAGAAATCCGATCAGGCCTCTACTAATATATCTGCCAACCTTGGCATATGATGCTGGTCTCTCATACCTCTTATGATTTCCTGAAACTCTGAACTTAGACCTAGATAGGTACCCCTCTTGGATTAAATCAAGTTCCTCTGTAGCCTCTGCCCAAGATTTTATTCCATCCCGCTTGTCTAGTTGTACTCCACGTATCAGCTTTCTTTTTTCCTCCATACAGTGGATACTTTTCTACTTTCTCATTCTCTTCTTTTTCTCTGTTCTAGATCCTGTAGGTAGAATACTCCCTTTGTAGCAGGAACTTTATTACTTACCTTCCTATGTAATTCATTATCTCACTATCAGAACCGTTTCCTAAATATCCCATGTACAGCTACTCCAAGACATTGTCAAAATTTTGATTGCAGGTCAACTCTCTTTCCACCTCTTAATTTTGCATCTGCAAGTCTAACATGTGTAGCCTTCAAATATACTTCTAAATCTGGCATATCCATTGCTTCCTTTCTTCTCCTTGGGTAGCATGTGCTTTGTATATTGTACTTACTCATTTTTATCTTCTTCAAAAGATTCCAGCCTACATTTCTTCCCTTAGGTGATAAAAAATAGATTTGCCCCACATCTAACATCAGTGGCACTGTAAACATTTTAATTGTCATAGTGTCATCATCCTGCATGCACATCATCTTCCATTGGGGTATGCCTTCTGCTCTTCTACGTACAGGTTTTCCCACATTCCCTAGCTGGCCTTTGTACGTCTTGTTTAAGCCAAATTCTAGATATTCCATCCTTTTCATATCCCCAGGGAAAGAGGCAAGATTGAACTATTTCATGTGTGGAGGTATATTTTAATGAACACGGTTTTGATTGTTTTTGCCTGATTCACTATGTAATTAATGGGAGATCCCTCCAGACCCTCTTTAAAATCTCTTTCTGGTTCTGTTTTATATAGGAGGATGTTGTCCACAAGCATTGCTATTTTTCTTATCTTTCTGTATAAGTATTGATAGTAAAATACCTTAGTTAACTTTCTAGTGGCTTTAGGTATGCTGCTAACAGTAGAGGTCACAAAGGGCATTCCTGTCTTGTTCTTTTGGTAAGTTCAAATGATCTTGACAGTACCCCTATAGACTTTATATTTGCAGCTAGAGTTCTTGTAATTTCTAAATGCAACCTCTGGCCATTCAGCTGGAAATCGAAATGTTTGTAGTGATTCTTTGAAAAATTCCTAATCCACTCTATTGCAAGCTTTTTCCACATCCAGACTTACTACTATCAAACTATTTCACCTCTCTATTGAATCCTGTAGTATTAACACGGTTCTATTAATACAGTCAAATGTTTGCTTTCCTCCTGTAAAGACACACCTTTTCAACATCTATCACAGAGCATAGTACCTTGGTCATCCTATCAACTAATACCATAAATGTTTTACATACAAGGTTTAAAATAGATATGGGTCTGTATGATTCAGGGTTTAAGTCTTTCCTTTGCTTTAGTATTACAATCAGGTGCCTTCTTTCCACTCACCATCCAACTCAGTACCATATTCATGGGCAACTTTAATTACCCCTTTATTAACTGGGAAGCCTATACAACACCAATTATACAGGTACAGAGGTTTTTGAATTTTATAAACACACATTTTCAGTACACCAACCAGGGGTGCAACCATACTGGATCTGGTCCTCACTAATATGGGAGAGTGCTGCACACCCCCTACTGTAATGTCTTCCTTGGTAAGATCAGACCACAAAATGGTCTCCTTTGAAGAAAAAATAAAACCTGGACCCCCTGCTGAACCTGGAATATTTAGGAACTACTCTACTTCCTGCTATTAAGTGATAACCTGGCAAAATTGTAAGCCCCCATAAACCCTGAGAACATTGTTGCCTATGCAGAACTGTTCATAGAAACCCTATACAAGCATGTTAATAGCTGCATAGAGGCAGCTGTACCCACCAGAAAGAAGTACAGAACTAACTCAAAACAAGCCACCTTAGTGGAATCACAAAATTAATAGGCTGCATAACAGAAGGAAGAAAATCATGGCAAAAATTAAGAGGTGCAGCACCCAGCAGGATAAATGCACTCTCATCAAACTAAACCAACAACTCAGAGGACAAATAAGTCTACCAAAACCAAACTTGATTTAAATTTGGCCTCCCAGGCCAAGTACAACCACAAGACATTATTTAGCTATGTCCGCATCCTCTAAGCAATACACAAATGTGTGCAGAGCTCATTGTAAATCGAGCCATCTATACTGAGCCAGAAGATATAGCAAACCTACTGGCCATTAAATTCAGCTCCAGCTTTACTCCTCTCTCTCCCTCAACCTCCCTCAGGAAATACTCTCAAATATAACTCTCCTGCTATCACTAGGGAACAGGTCCTTAATTCTCTCTCTTTAAGGGCAAGAACACTGCATCAGTGGGCGCAGACAATATCCCAGGATGCCTTCTAAACAGCATGAAACATGATCTATCAGGACCTCTGGAATAGCTATTTAACTGTAGCCTCCAAACAGGCTCCGTGACTCATGAATGAAGAACAGCAGCAGTCATCCCTCTGCACAAAGGTGAGCCATCTACAGACCCTGGAAACTACAGACGCACAAGTCTCACTAGTCTTGTATGTAAAACCATGGAAAGAATTATCATGGAAATGATCAATAGTGAGATAGTAAGCCTCCAGACACTGGACCCAACCCAGTTTTGTTTCATCAAGGACAGGTCAAGCCTAATCAGCTTGGTAGACTTCTTTCAGAAGGTCACCAAAGCAGTGGATGAAGACAGAATGGTTCACACTGCCTAACTTGACCTGGCCAAGGTATTTAATGCAATACCCCACTCAAGCATTGTTGACAAACTCAAGAGGTTAGGTACAAACCTATATGTCACACTGTGGATAGCCAACTGGCTCACAGACAGGACCCAGGAAGTTAGAATTGGGGAGTCAACCTCTACAAAGAGGCCAGTCACAAGTGGAGTCCCTCAGCAATTAGTCCTTGGACCGCTCCTTTTTGGCATTTATTGCTTGAAGTCAAGGCCAATGTCAATGGTCTCTGGCTGACTAAATTTGCATTTGATTGCAAATTAGGAGCTGTCATTGAAGCCCACACTGACACAAATGTTCTCTAGGAAGGGCTGACACAGACAAGCAACTGGTGTCAGAGCCATGGACCAAACTAAATGCCAAGAAATGCATAATAATATCTTTCAAAAAGTCATACACCCCTGGTAACTGCCATATTGACAACCCACCCCTTAGAGTTGACTCAGTAGTCAGGGACTTTGGTACACACATAGACAGTGATCTAGCCTTTGACCATCATGTGTCTATAGTAGTTAGTTAGGAAATCATTCTATGTTGCGCAACCTATAAACAAAGGTATGGTATCTAGGTCCAAGGAAGTCATTGTTCCACTGTATTCGGCATTCATTAGACCTATCATTGAGTACAGTGTCCCCTTTGGTATTTACCTAACCAGGCATATCCAACAACTGGAACGTCCGCAAAGGTTACTTACTAAAAACAAAATACAGGGAGTAAATAAAATGTCCTATGTAGACTGCCTCAAGGCCGTATCCTGTATTCTGTCTCCTACAGGCTTTTGAAGGGAGATCTATTTGTAGTATACAATGCATTGTCAGACCCCATTCTGATGGACCTCCTGCATATCCACAAAACAAACAGCACCAGAATTACCCATTTTAAAGACTTAAACCTTGAGTGTGATATAAATAGGATCTGCTGGAGAGATTGTATGTAAACCAGAGACTATCCCGTCTCAGGAAAAGGCTCCCCATCCATGTGAAACAGTTTCTCCCTAACCCAATTCAAGTGTAACTTGGACAGTTGGATGGGGAACAGGAAATTCATGCATGATTTGGCACCTATATCTCTAATCGACACAGGCAGCCTGTAAATGGTTCATCTCCCAGGTCCCTGCTTGTAAATGTTTTCATCTCCCAGGTCCCTGCTTGTAAATGTTTTCATCTCCCAAGCCCCTGCTTACACTTATCAAGGGTATCAGAACTTGTCAGAGATTTGGGATCCATGACTATGCTTAAAAAAGGCCCTTGTGGTCATTAGCCTAGTAAACCTACGGACATAGTATATTATTAAACATGGTCTGCTAGACTTTCAGTATTTTGTCCTTTGCCATCTTCCAAATTTCTGTCAGGATTCTGTCCAGTCCCATAGCTTTCTTCGTATTCTGTTTTGTTATAACACTAGAAATTTCTTTTTCAGTACTTTCTTCTATTAGTTTTTTTTCCCTATACGCCTCTCTAATCAGTGACAGAATAACACCCTTCAAGTATTCCATTACCTCCTTTCCGTTTCCTGTCTCCTGATTATACAGCTAACACTTCCCTTATTTCTGATTAACTCATTACTAGTTTCCTCATCTCTTGATCCCTCAGTTTAACTATCATCCTTTCTACCTGCTGCTTTCTCAATCTCTGGAGCACATGCTTGTTAATTTTTGGGGTGGATGCACAAAATGCTAGCTTTAGAGGCCTGCCTCTAGCTTCATTTAACAAATTGAGATGCTCCACTGCTTCCTATTTTGTCATCTCTGTCGGTCCATCCATATTTCTTCACTCCCCATTCCATAACTTGCTGGGTATTCTTTCACTTTATTTGTCCCTGCCTTGTACTGGGCCTTACTGTTTGTCCATACTTACTCCACTCTGTCTCTTATCCGCTCTCTAGTTTTATCACTTCCATCGTCCCATCTTTCTAATATCTTTCCTCTGTTGTCACTTATTTCTGTGAACATCTTCCCTACTGCCTTCACTACCCTTTCTTCATACTCTGTTCTGTTCATCAAGTACATTGAAAAATGGCAGTGTGTAACTTTAACACCCATTTATTCTGACTAAAACACTATTTGTAAGGGAGCATGATTGGTCAGTATCACTGAGTGCATTATCTGTTGTACCCAATGTGTATGCTCCTTTATCACTTAACATCTCTCTAACCTAGCCTATGGCTTAAGTCTCCCTGAGTCAGATGTATACTTCACCCCTTGTTGACAGCATCTGTGTAATCCATCAAGCCAAAGTCACCTATATATATATATATATATATATATATATATATATATATATATATATATATATATATATATATATTTCCCTATGTATCCTCCCTCATAAGGCACCCTCCCTCTTCTTGGTCCTCCTAAAGCATCTTCCGTTTGGGCAGTTATGCTTCAGTCTCCCTGTTATTGTCAACTCTTGGCTAAATTCTGTAACATACTCCATTATTTCCCAGATTTCTTGTACTGTGGTTTTGGAGCAGAAATACATTCCTCTTATAGTTATCTTTACTCCGTACCAAAAAACCTTTGAGCAATACCACACATCCCATTCTTTCCCTAAAGTCTCCTCTGTCTTTAGTCCTATATTTTTAACCATTAATAATAAAAACAATTTTCATGGATCCTTCAAAGCTTGAATAATATCCCTTCCATGTACTGTGTTGAATTAGTTTCCTATGTCTGTCGCCAGATAAATGGGTTTTTTCCAATACAGCTGTCTGCACCTCAGTGTTTCTTGGATATCTAAAGACTGTCCTTTTTGTTGGATTAGTCAACTTGCTGTCATTCCAAGAGAATGATCTCACTGAATATCTACTAAAATTCATCTCTTGTATCAGTCGCTTCCTCCTGTTGTTGACCTTTATATCTAGACTCAACCTGTTCCCTCTCCTGTCTCTCAGTGTGTTTGTCAGCTTTCTAACTTTCTTTGATCACTGTAGTTTTAAACATCTCAACAAGCCACTTTCCCATTATACTGCCCCTCCTCTAATTTCTGAACTATAAACAAACATTAAAAATAATACATCGTACCTTGTTTTTTTTTTTTAACTATCATTCCTATATGGCAGGATACATACATAAGCAATGTTTACCATTTTTCTCTGTATGTGCTTCTTAAATCACCTTTTACTTTCATTTTGTCAGTATTCCTATTTATTACATAAAATGCATGTATTGCCATTTTTTCCATGTTACAGTACAAATCTACTTGTCACTAACAGTGTATTTTCATTTAGTCTTCATATTTCCACCAGTACCGATATCCATCAGGCCAAAGGTATCCATGTAGATGTTCATCGTGTTTCACTGTTGCAGTCATTACACTTGTGTTATCCTGCTGGCAGGCTACCCGCAGTCGGCCTGAATTCCAAAGTCCTGGTCTGGCATCGGTTGCTGTCGCCTCTTCCCTGACATCAGTGTGCCAGGGGTATATAAGATGCAGCCGACGCCATTTTCTTCAGTCTTTCTTGCCGCTCGGTGCCCGAAGCAAAAGCAGTTCGCAAGTGACGGTCGGCTGACTCCTGAGATTTTTGAAATTGAATTTCAGATCCGAAGTCTTCAATAAAGTTAAGTATCCCGTTGGGGAAACTTTTTCTTGCTCCAGACCGATGTCAGTAAACGTTAACAATTGTATTTCTTGTGGGAAGCAAATACCTCATAAGGATTTTCATTCTTACTGTATTCCTTGCCTAGGCCCTGACCAGGACTTTGCTACTGCTAGATTCAACCAACTCACTATTAAGCATCAGTTCGATTTTGCTTTACATTACTTTGGCCAAAGGTTTAACTATATAATGCCCTTGGAACAACCGACGACCGGAGTCCATAAAAAGCACAAGGACAAAGAAAAAGACAGGCATCCGAGGTCCAAAACCGAAGACAAAGCCTCTTCTAGGCCAGTCGCCAGTTCACCGGTTTCCAGTGAGGCGCTTTCGCAGCCCCTGACATCCGCTACCTCAGAGCCACAGGCCGCCTCCGACTCCCACGTGGAGACAGCTAGGCCTCTGGAAATTCAAGGTATTGGGCCTACGGGAACAATTCCCTCAGATGGGTCCGGAGCCGCTGAGCAGACATCGGCTTCTGAGGGTTTTTTCAGACCTACACAACTTACTATCAAGACCATTTCAGCAGCCAAGGCAAAGTCTAAAACACCTTTAAAGACAAAGAAAGAAGTACAGCATTCTTCTGGACAGTCATCTATGCCAAAGAAACAGATGCTCAAAATGGCCGAGGACCTAATTACTTTGATCAGGAGTTCCCATCCCCCTCCTGATAAAAGGCCTAGGCAAGACAATGACTATGACTCCTCTGACCAGGTTTCTATTTCTTCTGATTCCTCTTCAGAACAGGGATATTCTCTTCATCCCTATGAGGACTCTGATGCTGAAGAATCTATCCCTTCAGTCTCTCCTCCTGAGGACTACTCTTTTGGGGAAACCCTGCACACTATGAGGGAACATTTCCATTGGGAGAGCCAAGATTATTCAGAATCCAAGAAAAGGCTCAGAGACTTTCTTTTATTGCCTCAGCACAGGCCCCTTGCTATCCCCCCTGTACTTGATATTGTTGATGATGTATTTTCTGAATCCAGTTTCACTCCTGATTCTTTACCCTCTGCAGCAGTTAAGCCAGATAGGTACTACAGGGTCCCAGACTCTCATAAATTTCTTTATGATCCAGAAACTATTTCTCAGGATCCCAAAAACCCTGTTCCCTCTGATAGGGATTCTAGAGCACTGAACAGATGGGGGAAGAAAGTTTACACCTCTGCTACTTTAGCTGTTAGGGCTTTAAACTGCCAGTTTCACATGCTTAAATATCAACAATACCTAACGTCTTTGCTAAAATAGAAAATGTTTATAAGCTCTGAATGTCCTGAGAACAAGGAAATGCAGGATTTATTGCATGGAGCTGAACAAGTGGGAAAGCATACTTTGCAATGCGGTTTTGATTCATTAGAGGCATCTTGCAGAGCCTCAGTTACAGGTTCTGTCATTCGAAGGCATGCTTGGTTAAAAGAACAGAGTTTACCTGATAATGTTAAAGCAAAATTATTGGATGCTCCATTACAGCATGATACTTTGTTTGGTGTTAAGGCAGAAGAGGTATTAAAGAAAATGGAGGATAAAGCAAAATCAATGCAGACAGTAAAGGATTTCTTACAGGTCCAGCCACCTAGATTTAGCAGGAACTGGCCTTCAAAAAATTGGTCCTTTCCAGTGTCAGGCCACAAAGAGGCAGATACAGATGCCCAAGAGACAGATCTCAGCCCCAAGGTTCATACAGACCTAAACAATGGGGTGCTTCAGCCCCCAAAGCTGGAGAAGACAAATCACAACCTTATAGGAAACAGTCTCAATGACTTTCCTCTACAAATGCCAAGCACTTACCTTTTGGCAGCACCCTTAGGGGGAAAACTAGTACTTTTCTCACAAAATTGGCTCATGATCACCCAGGAGAAATGGGTACTGAATATTGTTTCACAGGGTTACAGGTTCCACTTTCACACCCTACCAAGGTCAAAAGATATGCCAGACCTGCCACACAATCAATGGGCAGAGGCACAAAAACAAATTTCTACTCTCATGGACATGAGGGCTATTCAAAAAGTACCACAGCAAGAGCAGGGGCAAGGATTTTACTCAAGACTTTTCTTGGTACCCAAAAAGGACAAAGCCTGGAGACCAATACTGGACCTGTCTATTCTAAATACTTTCCTGGACGTTCCAAAATTCAAAATGTTGACACTGCAGCAACTTTTACCCATGCTGGCCAAGAAGGCTTGGCTAGTTACTTTGGACCTCAAAGAGGCATACCTGCATGTTCCAATCAGACAATCTTGCAGAAGATACCACAGATTCATAGCTGGCTCAATGCATTCATTACCAATTCTCTGCACTGCCCTTTGGCTTATCTACTGCGACCACAGTCTTCACAAAATTTCTGGCACCAGTAATTGCATTTTGCAGACAAAAAGGAATTCAAATATATCCGTACTTATACGACTGCCTTATTCGAGCATGGAGCAAGGACATTCTACTAAAGCATCTGGCATTTGTAAAAAGATTACTAATTTGCCTAGGGTACACAGTAAACGAAAAGAAATCAAAACTAGTGCCCTCTCAAGAGATAATATTCCTGGGTGCAAGCTTAAATACAACTGCCCAGATGGCTTATCTCACGCCAGACAAGCAAAGGCAACTGACTCATTACTTTCGAATGATGGCAACAAAGACCCAGCTACCTGCAAGAAATATTCTGCAGGCTTTGGGCTTCATGGCATCCTGCTAAATCCATATGCAAGACTGCATATGAGGAAGCTACAATGGTATCTAAAAAGTGTTTGGACTCAGCATTGCCACAGCCTGGAAACAATAATAACTCTTATTCCCTGCCTGCAACAGGTGTTTCGATGGTGGGCACTGGCCTGTCACCACAACAAGGGACAGCCTTTCACTTTACCCACAGCCAGGCAGACACTAACAGATGCATCGGAATATGCCTGGGGGGCACACATGGCAGGAAAATGTATTCAGGGCATGTAGCCCACAGACCAAATGCATCGTCATATCAATCAAAAAGAGATGCTAGCTGTACAGAATGCCCTGACAGCCTTCAATGATCTACTACATCCAGGACAACTATTGCTAAAGATGGACAATACCGCAGTTATGTGGTACATAAACAAGCAAGGGGGCACACATTCCTACCCCCACTGCAGGCAAGCCATGACTTTGTGGAACACAGCACTGACCTATCAAGTACATCTGCAGGCACAATTCCTGCCAGGAGAGAAAAATACTCTGGCAGATGAACTAAGCAGAAACCTCATGGATCCTCACGAGTGGAAACTAGATCCACAAGTCTTCAGCATGATAACAAGGAAATGGGGATGCCCAGACATAGATCTTTTTGCCTCCCCTCACAACTGCCAACTACAGAGATTCTGCACAAGGACTTATCACTCACAAGCATGGAAAGTGGATGCTCTATCATTCAGCTGGAAAACCCTAACAGTTTATGCCTTTCCACCCCTGCCTCTCCTCCCCAAGGTACTCCTAAACGTCAGACAAGAGAAGCCAAAAATTATTCTGATTGCCCCAGACTGGCCACGCCAGCACTGGTATCCAATCCTAAAGAGCTTGTCTCAAGGCCCAGCCTGGACTTTACCTCAAATTCCTCATCTTCTGACTCAACAAAACAATTGGATCCTGTACAGCCATCTCAGAACCTTAAATCTGGCTGCATGGCAAATAATATAGCTACTCAGAACACACCTCTCTTGAAAGCTGTTATGGATGTCATTTTGGAAGCCAGGAGGCCTAGCACCAGGAAATCTTATGCAGAAAAATGGAAGAGATTCTGTCCTTGGAACCAGGCACAAGGACTCGAACCACTTGTTCCAAATATTCCTCAGACTTTACAATACCTAACTGAGATGCTGGACAAAGGCCTATCCTTCTCATCAATTAAGATCCATGCCTCTGCCATTTCAGCTCATTACAATACGGAACCTCCTATTTTCTCACATCCACTGCTAAGACAGTACCTCAGAGGGGCAAAAAACGTAAGACCCCCAACGATACCTACATGGGACCTCAACTTTGTCTTGGAAAAGCTCACACTGCCTCCTTTTGAGCCAGCTAATACAGCTGAGATAAAATTCTTATCATGGAAAACTGCTCTGCTCCTAGCAATAACTTCAGCAAGAAGAGTCTCAGAGTTACAGGCATTGATGGCAGTGGAACCTTTTATCATTTTTCATCCGGACAGGGTTTCTCTAAGGACAAACCCAACATTCATGCCAAAGGTAGTATCCAGTGTGGCTCTTAACCAAACCATTCATTTGCCAACTTTTTATCCAAATCCCCAGAATAAAGGGGAGAGATTTCTGCATTCTTTGGACATACACAGGCAGCTACGCTTCTTGGACAAAACAAAAGCTTTCAGAAAAACTGAGCAACTGTTTGTAGCATATGCTGCAGGATCACAAGGAAAGGCTATTTCAAAGCAGACTATTTCAAAATGGATAGGACACTGCATTCGTTTCTGCTATGCACAGCATGGCAAATCAGTGCCTAAGAATATTAGGCCACATTCTACCAGGGCAGCAGCCTTACTCAGAGGAGTACCAACCAAGGAAATTTTGGAGGCTGCAACTTGGAGTTCGGTGCACACTTTTACCAAGCATTATCACTTACCTCTTTACTCTAAATCCAGAGCAGACTTTGCCACTGCAGTTCTGAAGGGTCTCATAGCCACTGCTAATCCTATTTAGACCCAGCCGCCCTACCTCAGCTTTGGGATACAACCCAGGTGTAATGACTGCAACAGTGAAACACGATGAACATAGTACAGTTGTGTACCTACCATAAATGTAGATGTTCAAGTGTATTCACTGTTGCAGTCCAGGTTACCCACCCTCCATCCCCCTTTCTTTGCTGGGGCTTATCTATACTTCTCTATCCTATACAACCTATGTGGTGTATTTGCTTGTAGATGAAGGTATTGTTTATTTTAGTGTATGTGTTTATAAGCAATATGTATTGCCTACCTTCTTGGGGGCACCTGACATCTGGGGCAAGAAAAACTGAAGAAAATGGCATCGGCTGCATCTTATATACCCCTGGAGCACTGACGTCAGGGAAGAGGTGATAGAAACTGACGCCGGACCTCGACTTTGGAATTCAGGTCAACTGCAGGTAGCCTGCCGGCAGGATAACCCAAGTGTAATGACTGCAACAGTGAATACACTCGAACATCTACATTTATGGTAGGTACACAACTGTACTTTTCCTAGGTCACATTATTATTTCCTCTTCAGGCTATAATTCATATTACCCATTTTATTGCTGTGCATCTTTCAACACTTTCCCCTTATGGCTCTCTATGCTCATCCTGACAGTTAACCTACTCTTTTTCCTACCACTCTGTCACTTTAAGGCTCCTACATTCCTGCAGGGCAGTCTAATAGTGTTAAGAATATACCCTCTGTAAACAAAATGTCTTCTCACACTCACAGTATGTCTATTTCATTTTCAGATTACCTTCTTAAGTGATTAGTCCTGGTAGGAGTCAAACAGCTAAGTTTTCATCAAGCATCATAAGTTGTTTTAGGACTGTAGATGCAGCGTCCTCTAACTACTGCACCCTCTTTCTCCCAGTATCTGTCTGGAGTTCAGCCTTTGCCAATATTAATGTGAACAAAGCTACCAAAGTCAGTGAACAAATAGTAAATATGGATTCCCAAGCAACTGGTGGTAATTAAAGTTTCATTATGTCTTGAATCCCTCTAATATACTCCTTTTGTTTACCACTTTATCCTTTTATATTTTAAAGGCAGCCTTTACTATGCTAAGCTGATTCATAACCAAGTTTTAAGTTGTCACTGTCTTGCCTGGGAGGATGACTTTGTTCCTCTCACTCCGCAGAAAGCCAGGAATCAACCCCCAAGAGTGGTACTTCTGTTGAAGTGTCACTCTGTTTACTTTATTGGGACTCTGTCCCCATTTCAAATAGTGTTAAAAGAAATTCCATCTGTATTGTTTTCCAGTGTCCCCATGAAAGCCGAGTACAATACTGAACACCAGAAAATATACCTAAATAGTCTACTACCACAAGAGTATGCAGGTCGCACTTCTGAGAAATGTTAAAAAAAGATCTTTAAATGTTAATTCCCACCCACTCATTATATTTGTTTACCACAGAACATTCAGAAAATAATCTCCTGTCAAACAGATAAGCCACTGGGTGTTAATGCAGGTCAGGAGTTAGCACAGAGGCTATATAACTGTATTTAGTAACTAACTAGGCATGCAGATTATTCTTGTACCCCAAAGTAAGTTGTTTCTCTTTCAGCTTTTCCCAGACGTTAGTTAGGGGTAAGTTAGGGGTTGCCACAGCGGAACTCCAGTCCGCTAATGATTGGCAGTAGGTTTTCATGAACGCCGAGGTGCCAGCTCGATGTCCAACCTTCAACGAAGGCATGCCCATTTACACATGTCTTATGAATGCCCACCCAACTGTGGGGAGGACATGCAGACTCCACACAGAAGGCACTCCCCGCACTCCAGCCAAGAATCGAACGGGAGAACCTCTTGCTGTGAGGTAACGAGGTATTCACACCCGCCTGATCCTATTCATTCATTCAGTCTAATCTGAGGTGGGGTCCATGAACTATTTGTTGTCTGACTCTGCAACATCAGTGTTCCAGCCTTGAGCCCCTTAAGAATTTTCCCTCCCGTTATGCATCAGCCCCCCTAGTTACCTCAGATTTCATTTGCCTCCATAGCAAATGGATGCAATCTCTGCTGTCAGCTAAGTGCTCCTCCTCAAACAAGTATGTAGCTGGATTGTTGGTTTTTGTACAGTCTTATGGCTACTTAGATATAAAAATTTTAACTTGACTTTTGTATCATTTGTCTCATAATCAGCCCCTTCCTCATGGCTATTTTTCCCACCATTCATTTACTTTCTTCATCAATGTTTGTCTAGTGTGATTGTAGTTTTTAACATTACTGTAATTATAGTTGTTCTTTAGGTTATTGTAGTCAGAATTAGGTTTGTCAAAGAGTTTTTATAGTATTACTTTACTTCAGTTCTTCATGTGTGTGTATATTGGTGTGTATGTGTGTGCATGCGTGCATGTATCTGCAGTTAGTGAGTATTTGGTACTGTCATTAATATTGGCTTTTCCCCTACGATCTTTGTTAGATACCCTGGAGAAAGAAGCCAGCTTTGTGTACATAAAATAACACCACATGCACAACCTGTATTTGAACTGTCTGTGGGTGTCCCTTATCTGTCTTAATTGTGATATCTGCACAGGGTTTGGAACTAGGGCCTTGTCTCACAGGAAAAATAAACTGATTTTAAAAGGCCTCTTGCCACCAGATCTAGAGGTGGAAAAGTCAAGAAAGTTGGCCAACAGATCTTCAAAACACAAAGATTCTGACTCTTAAGAAAATATCTACTGAAACTATGGCTCTGTTCTCAGCACCAAAAGTCAAGAGGTTTGAAGCACTGATGGCTCACACTCCAGCATGCATTCCACCTCCTGGATCCAGAACCTTTTGACCCCAGTACTGATACATGATCCCTGGGGAAACAAGGTACTTTAGGAAAAAAAATGCTCAAGTCCTTCATGTCTTACAAGAGTACCTCAGAAGTAGACGGGGACCATCTGATGCAGAACTTCTGGAGGAAGCAGATTGAAATGGAAGTCATTTCATCCCTTTCAACTCCAAAGGTGACTAGATCCACCCAGATGCCCCAGTTTTAGTTCCTTCACCAATCCAACTATCGTTTTGGGTAGTTTTGGAACCAGCTTTCCACCCAGGTCCTGCGGGCTTGGGTACAGACCTTCCCTATAGCTGTGGCACTTGGAGTCTTGGATATGACTCAGTCCACTCTCACATTGTCAGAGCCTATACAGTTTTGGAGCTGAGGGTTTCAGCTCTGTTGACAGGGCTAGTTAGATTGGACTCTGCTGATGATGTTGGAGTCCTTAGCCTCTGAGACCGTGATTCTGATCCCATCATCTAAGCCTTCCTTTTTATCAGCATTCGGGAAACTTCCATTGGCCCTTGACCTTCTCTATGAAGGGGAAGATGGATCCAGTGGCTGGGGCAGTATCCTTAGGTCTAATGGAAGTTGGATCAGCTTTTCAGATGTTGGGAAAGATCATTCTTCTCCTAAGAAAGCCGAGCCCTAACATATATGGTTCCTTCCCATGATTCCCTCTCTCTCTTCTGTGTTCTTCCCATCAGATGTTCTTAGGTCAGAGTCATCCTATAAGTTTCAGGACCTCTGCTTAAAAGCTGACACAGCCCTCTGAGGAGTACTCAGGTAGAGCAAGTGGAGGACATGCAAGAAGAATCACCTGGACTTCCCATCAGAGTCCCCCACATGAGATAAAGATGCGGAGGATCAGGACGCATCCGCACAATCCCTTCCTGAAGTCACTTCTTTTAGTGACATTTTTGAGCTCACTTATTGGTGGATCTGGACCCATCACTCCCCCCTCCCCCACCCGACAAGGTAGTATTGTTTGAAGCTTATGGGTTAGCACCATCTACATCCTGGGTGATGCCACCAGCCAACAAATTGATTTACTTAGGAGTTGGGAAGTCATGGCAGGAGCCTGATACCAGTGAATCAGTTCCTCGTAGTGCTGACAAAATTCTCCATCCACTAAAAGACATGCATCACTGGAATACATTTCCTGCAGTTGACTCCATTACTGTGCCAGCAACTACCAAGAGAGAGACATCTGAAGGCTCAACATCTGTTAATCCCCCACAAGAAACCTCAGGCAATGGGCAGACATGGAAAGTGGGTGTATGCTTCAGGCACCTTTCCATTAAGAGCATCAAACTATGTCACTCAGAGTTCAGAGACATTTGTCATAAGCATTATCTATTTTGAAAGCCCCTTGATGACAAATTTGAAAAAGCAAGTAGAAGCTACCTTGTCTAATGTCACTACCTCTTCATGTGCCTTATCCGTAATACATCAGATGGAGTGGACAGGGCAACTTGGACAGATATAGTGATGTGATGCCCATGTATGGTTGCAGTTTTGTGATTTTGCAGATCACTTCAGTGCATCTTTCTCCAATGCCCTGTTCAAAAGGTCATCATTGTTTGGCTGTTCAGTGAAGGAGAAGATGCAGAAGTGTGAGGAGGATAGTGCGACCTTTTCTGCCATTGGAGTAAAGTTCAGGGTTTCTCAGAGATCATACAGCAGGATGCAAAAAAAAGACCTAATTCGCTCTGGTTTGGGAAGTCTAAACATCAGCAGTTTGACTCACCTTCTGATAGAGGCATCCATGTCAGAGGTGGTCCCATCAATGGATGCAAGTCCAGTGGCCAAGGGGGGTCTGCAGAAGTAGGGATTTCACAGAACCTTTTCTCACAGGAAAGTACAGCATCCTTAAAGGTCTGCCTGACTGGTCCACTCTGGAGGCAGTCGGGAGTCACTTATCCCTCCTACCTGGCAATGTGGCAGGCCATAACTTAAGCAGGTAAGAGTAACAATATCCATAGGTTATTCCATACCATTTTTCTTAACAACTCCCCAGCCCAGCAAGCCATTGCCAGACATCCCACCCAGTCAGGCCAACTTGGCAGAAAAACAGAGGATTCCTCTTTTCACCAAAAGAGCCATCCAAGAAGTCCCACCAGACCAGAGAGTGTCAGGGCTTTATTCACAATTTTTTGGTTACAAAGAAAGCTCATAACCTCAAGCCCATACCGGACCTCAGCCAACAGTCTGCATGACCCAATTTTGGATGGGCAGTATGTAGTCAATTCTACTCTGTCTCATGGTGAACGAATGGATGCTTGGTGCTCACATTATCTCTCAGAACTACCCTTAACCCTGTCAATTTTAAATCCTCTCTACACTCGTACCTCTCCACTACCTGGAACTCTTCTTTCAGATAATCCTGTACTAACCCCCCCCGCCCCATAAACCCTCTTAACTCTTCTCTTTACTAGCCTATTAACTATATATATATATATATATATATATATATATATATATATATATGTGTGTGTGTGTGTATATATATATATATATATATATATATATATATATATATATATATATATATATATATATATATATATATGTGTGTGTGTGTGTGTGTGTGTATGTTTATTTGTAAATACGTTTATATATGTATGCTTATCTCTAAAATGTGCTTTATAAACTGACAATGTATGATATTACTTTACAATGTGTTAAACACCAGATACTGTTAATTGTATTACTGTACTTTACGATTCTGCTGTCGTTGTACTGTGCAACTTCTGTATTACCGTGGAGTTTTTCTCCCCAGGCTTCCACTGAAAATGGGCTCATTATGGCCCAGTGGACTTCCCCGGTTAACAAACTGCAAATAAATAAATAAATGTCCAAGATGTTTACCTTCACATCAAGATTGTTGAAAGGCTTGTAGAGGATATTTGTCTGCTTCTGGATAGATGTTAGTCATTATCTGTTCAGAGTTTTACCAGTTTGCTTCACCACAGCCCCCAAGGTGTTCATTAACTGTATGGCTGTCATAGCAGCTCATGTACAGCTATTGGGATAAGGGGTTTACCATACCTAGACAACTGGCTGCTACTTTTACCTTCAAAGGAATCTCTTTTGGAAGCCAGAGACTATTTTCTCAAACTTTGCCAGTTCTTGGGAATTTTAGTTAATCTGCAGAAATGACTCTTCAGTCAGTTCAGAAGATGACTTTTATAGGGTGTCATCTGGGCACTAATTGTCCCATAATCTTTTTACTAGCAGAAAGGATTCAGACCCTGAAATCAGAAGTTTTGTCTCTGCTTCAGACCCCTCTCCTACCACATCCATTGGGATTAATGGCATTATCGAGCCTAATGGTGTACTTGAGAATTTTGCAATGATTTATTCAGGCTCAGTGATCATAGTGCATTAATTGCCTCTTGAAATCTATCATAACAGATTCGTGCAGAAAGTACCTGAGGTGGTAGTTAATATCTCCAATGGTCCACATTATGGCAAGCCCTTCCTACCATTTGCCCCACTAGCAATTGTAAACACAGACAAATCCTGCTATGGGTGGGGTGGGGGTAATCATGAAGGGAGAATAGTTCAAGGTCTGTAGACAAACAAGGAGACTAATACTCACATAAATGTCTTGGAATTGAGGGCAGTGCTCCTTGTATTGCAGGAGCGTCAGGACTACCTTCCCCAAGGTGGAATATCTGCCAAACAGACAACATAATGGTAGTCTGGTACTTCAAAGAACAGGTTGGAACCAGATCCTACCCATTGTGTCTGGAAGCAGTGAGGATTTGGCAATGGGTAATGACCTCACACAATTTTCTTGTAGCAACACACATCCCAAAAATACTCAGTTACCTAGCGGACAGGTTCAGTAGATCTCTTCTCATGCCTCATGAGTGGTCACTCAATCCAGCAATAGCCAACAAAATATTCAGTCACTGGGTCACTCCTTTCTGTGATCTTCTTGTCTCGTCATAGAACACCAAATGCAACAACCATGTCATGAAGCACCCACCACCACCAAGGTGTCATCTCAAGAAGCCTCCCTGGCTTTTAGATCAAGTGAAGGAACTGATCTCACACCCCTCCAGGAAGCCTCACACTAACCACATGGCCTCTCCATGTCCAGTAATGGCCAATGATAAGTACCTGTCTACAAAGGGAGTAAGAATCCTGATTGTGTTCCAAAAAATTCTGCTAGTAGCATCTGTCACAGTAAGTGGAAGAGATGTGTCTCTTGATTTTGCCCTCAAAACACTGACTCCTTTTCAGCCTCCATCTCAGATGTCTGTTTACTAGGTACCTAACTAGGTTCAACACTAGTTCTAGTTTTTCCACAGTTAAAGTTTAGTTGGTTGCAATTTTGAATTTTCATGTTGGGTTTCAGAAATGCTCATTAGCTTCTCAAAAACTCTCTAAAGCTTTTCTCAAAAGAACCTTTTTGCTTAGACCTCCCATCAACGGTCCATTTCCTTCTTGGAATCTGAACCTACTAGTAGAAACTCTTACTAAGCCTCCAGTTGAACCAGCTTCTTCTGTTAAGCTGATTTCTTTAATGGAAAACTAAACTTTTGATTGCTATTATGTCAGTCAGGAGGAGTTCAGAACTCTATACATTAGCTTCATCCTGCCATACTTAATGTTTCACAATGACTCTAAAAATGAATCCATCCTTTCTTCCCAAGGTGGTTTCTGAATCAGATCTTTCACAGCCTATTAATTTGCCAGTCTTCTTTCCAAACTATTTAAACAAAGGAGAATACACTCTGCATACTTTTGATTTACATAGACAGTTGTGTTTCTACATTCATAGAATCAAGTCCTTCAGAAGAAATGCTCAGCTGTTTGTGTCTTTTGTTCCTAATAAGCTGGAGCAGAAAGTTTCTAAAGTTTCCCTTATTAGATTGCTGTCAGGGTGCATTTCCTTTATTTATGCTGTTTACAATAAATTTTTACCCACCAAGCTAAGGGCTCACTTCACAAGATCTGTTAAAACTTCTACTGGCTTCCTTAGAACATCTTCAATAGTTATCTACAAAGCTGCCACCTGGTCTTCCATGCAGACATTCATCAAGCATTATAAATGTATTGCTTCTGTACGGCTAGAGCAAATTTTGACCCTTCCTTGTTGAATGGTCTCATTTCATAATGTCATCCTAGGTTGATTATATGCTGGGATTCTGATCCACATGTTTATTTAGGTGGACTGAACGAATATGATATGTAAGTTACCATAATCATAGATGCCCTTCTATTCCCATGTTGCAGTATTCTTACTGTGGGATCCTCTGTCTGAGGCCACCTGAACGTCCGGCTCCTATGCAAAAGGTTAAGCCTAGTTGCTGCCAGGTGCATGGGATGTCACATGCAGGGCCATAAACCATGGGCTTTAAATGTAATGTCTGCACGTACATACCTCAGAACTTCTCTGCCGCAGTCAAACATCAGATCGATTGCTTCACTCTGCACTCCAGAAGATGTCTAAAGATAAGTACCCCTTTGGGGAAAATTTTATTTTGCTTGAGCAAAGGACTCCCATAAACTTTGTTCTCTCTGGGCTAAGACCATGACCATACCGCCTGCAGCATTTGCCAGTCATTTATACCCAAAACCCTTTGTAGTCTGGCAACCTTAAAACGCTATCTCGAAAACCAGCGACTAGAGCGTTTAGCCCTACATATGGAGCCAGAGTCAGCCATCGAGATGGAGCCTCCTAAAATGAAGTCCAAGGTTGGAAGGCCTACTATTTCTTCCCCTCCAATGTTGGATACCCCGCCAGCCACCAATCAAGGGGTAGAACCGGCAGTTTCTATCTTTGTGGAAGCAGCCTTGGAAACCCTGGTAGGCACGGCTTCAGCCAAGTGGGAACCAGGCTTTGCTGGATGCCCACCCACTGTTCTGGAGACAGAATCCTCTCCCAGAGGCCAGACGCCCGACATTAGGCCTATGCCATCCTCTAAGACTACTCCTCTCAAGAGATAGCAAAATCTAAGCATTTGCCTACTTCCACTGAGGACCAAATAGAGTGGCATACATATTCACAGTCTTTGGTTCAGGTCTTTATGGCTCTTAGGCCCACAGCCTTCCCTGCTGCTACATTGCCTGCTCTCAGCCCCAGGCCAGCTTCAGCTGCTTCCATTTATCCAACCTATACTCAGAAGGAAGACTCCTCTTCTTCCTCCACAGATGAATCTGTAACCTTACATCCCAGTTAGCTTCCCCTCTGGATTACTACTCCCCAGATGAGGACTCCTTAGAAGGAGACTCTCACCCCCTGATGATATTTATTTTGGGGAAACAATTACCAAAATGAGGGAGTATTTCGAGTTAGATGCCACTCACATGACTGAGGTTCAAAAGAGGTATTTTGAACTACTCCAGGTGGAGTCACCCTCTCCCTCTGTGATTCCAGCTTACTTGGATGCATTTTCAGCAGCCTCTAAGACCCCCAAATCACAGCCCTCAGCTCCCAAGAGACCTGACTGGTTTTACAAGTTCCCTGATGAACACAAATACTTCATTAAGCCACCCATGGCAGATCCTGCAGTCATTGCAATGGCCTCTGACAAGCAGTCCAGACTAATACCTTCCTCTTCCCTTCTGCCATCAGACAAGGACAGCAAGGTTATGGACAGCCTGGGGAAAAAGATGTACACATCCTCCACATTGGCCTTCAGGTCTATCAATTATCAGACCCACATGGTCAGATATACCCTAGACTTGGTTTCTCAGGCAACCTCCTTACTTTCCTCTATGCCTGACTCTCCTAACAAATCTCAGGTAGCATCTAAGCTGTCTTTAACATCACAGGTTGCCAGACATTCTATTAAATGCAACTATGATGCAGCTGAGGCCTGTACTAGGTCTGCAGCTTCAGCCTATGTACTATACAGGTACTTCTAGCTCAGGCTTCAGCCTCTCCCTTGAGGACTTTAAAACCAAAATCTCAGATGCACCACTTGACAACAAATTCTTGTTTGGCAAACAGTCTGCTGAACTGTTCAAAAGCCTCCAGGAAAAAAGCAAAGAATTTCAGGTCCTCAAGCATTTATTGGTCTCTCCCATTCCCAAATTCTACAGAAACTATCCTGCCAAGACCACTTTTGTCAGGAGGGCCCCAACCCCATCCACCTCCTCCTCCAGACACAGAAAAGGATCTAGAAAGGCACCTTCCCCAAGGGCAGCCCCTCCTCAACCTCCCCCTAAGCAGCCTTTTCCAGACAGAAACAGTAATGCATGACTGCTTCAGCCACCTCCCTCTCTCCTCCTGCCTCTCTCACTGCCTACCCTTCTGGAAAAACATCATCTCAGACAGCTGGGTATTAGCAATAGTGAAAAAAGGGTACTTTATGTCTTGGAAGGAAAAGACCCTACCACAAGCCATCCCCTTCCCACCCAAAAAACAGCTACATCTAATTTTCCAGATAATCTAGGATCTACTCGCTCTAGGGACCATAGAAAGAGTTCCCTCAGGCCAAGAAGGAAGGGGATTCTACTCATGGCTCTTTCTAGTGCCAAAAAAGGATGGCCCTTGGAGGCCCATCCTGGATTTGTCCTACCTAAATATTTTTCTGAAGGTCCCTTCAATATTTTTCTGAAGGTCCCTTCCGTCAGAATGTTATCTCTTCAAAGCCTTCTTCCACTGTTGCCTCCCAAGGCTACTTTGGACTTGAAGGAGGCATACCTCCACATTCCCATTCATCCAAACTACAGAAAGTTTTTGCATTTTGCTAGGCCATCTTCACACTTTCAATTTACTGCCTTGCCCTTTGGTTTATCTGCTGCACCAAGGGTCTTCACAAAGTGTCTAGCACCAGCAGTAGCCTACTGCAGAACAAAAGCCTTTCAAATTTACCCCTACCTAGACGATATCCTCATTCTAGCAGTAGAGGAAAGCATTTGCAGGAACCACTTACCGTTCACTATGTCGATCCTTCAGAGCTTGGGGTTCACCCTCAACCTGACAAAATCATCCTTCGCCCCAGCCCAAGACAAAACCTTCCTGGGCTGCAGGATAAAAACCGACTTAATGAGGGCTTTCCTTCCTCAGGACAAAGTCTAGTCCCTAGTCAGCCACTTCCATAAGCTCCTGCTGGTCACCCCCATTTCGGCCAGGCAGTTCATGCGTCTTCTAGGCCTCATGGCAGCTACAGTCCCTATGCTACCCTTAGCCAGGCTGCACATGAGGAAGTTCCAGTGGTACCTAAAAAAATGTCTGGTCACAACAAAGCCATGTTCTGGACTTTCAGGAACCCTTCCTACCCTGTCTGAAGACAGAATTGAGGTGGTGGATCCAACAAGTTCACCAAAAACCTGGCGTACCTCTGCAAACCACCAATCCAGTGCAATGCATGCACACAGATGCTTCAGATCTAGGATGGGAAACCACTATGAACGGCCTCAATGTGCAGGCTCAATGGGAGCCCTCCCTCCAGAAATCAACATAAGGGAGATGACTGCACTCCATCTAGCCCTACAGAGTTTCCTTCCTCTAATGCAGGCATACCCCCTTTAAATCTTCACAGACAATACAACTGTGATGTGGTACATCAACAAACAAGGGCGGACCAGGTCCTACCTACTCTGCAGGCTTGCAGTGCAGGGTTGGGAGCTAGCCTCTCAGTACAACATTACTCTGCAGGCAGTCTACATTCCATTCCAGGACAGCCATCAGGCAGATGCCCTCAGCAGATCATTCTCTCAGCATCACAAGTGGATGTTACACAGAGGTGTATTCTTAGGCATTGTCCACCAGTGGGGCACATGATAGATCAATCTGTTTGCCTCCCCCCAGAACAGACAATTGCAGCTATTCTACTCCAGGTACCCCTCCCCACTAGCCTGGAGAGTGGATGCCTTCTCGATTTCATGGAAGCGACTGTTCCTTTATGCCTTCCTTCCCTTCCCTCTCATTCAGAAAGTCCTTCTAAAAATCCAGGAGGGCAAGCTAAGAATCTTGTTGGTGACTCCCTATTGGCTAAGGCAGCATTGGTTCCCCCTTCTTCTATCTTTTTCCAAGGCCAATCACCACAAGTTGCCTCACAAGGTGGACCTGCTAACACAACAGAAGCGATCTCTCATTCACCTGGAGATTTGTTTATTTATTTATTTATTATTTATTTAGCATTTGTTTACTGGGATAATCTGACTGGACACCATGTCCGTTTTCAGCGGAGGCATGGAGAGAAAAGCTCCACATAGAATACAATGAACATTAATCAATGGTAACAGTTATAGATTACAAAATGTAATGTTAAACCGTGAACAAACATGTTACACAATGTTTCAAACTCTAGAGACAGTTTTTTTATTTATTTATTTATTTTATTTTACATTTGTTGACCGGGCTAGTCTAGCTGGATACATATCCTTTTTCAGTAGAGGCCCGGGGAGAAAAGCTCCCAAACATAAAAACAGTTAGGCACTAAAATTTGATAGAAGTCTTACATTGTAAGAAATAACAAAACAGCAAAACAAACATTATTTACATACTTGAAGAGACAAAACATGGGATTAAATAGGTCAGAAAACATAGGTAGAAAAGGAGGAAGTAAATTGATTGTAGATAGTTTGAGAGAGAGAAGAAACAGTATGATGTTAAAGCTATGGGTATTAATCTGGAGTTGGACATGGGCATAACCAGTGGGACTTGAAATATTCTCTAAGATTGTTTTTGAATGGAGTAAGTTGAGTCTAAGGTTATTGGGAAGGGAATTCCATTGCTTTCCAATAGAGTTAGCGCACCTTTGTTGTTAGATTTGATGGTTAATACTTGAATACTATTTGATGAGGAACTAAGATTGGTGTATGGGGTCAGGATTTTGGACAGTGAGGGGTTTTGGCAGGTTGATGAATTATTTTGAAGGCTTCCGTAAGTTGATTAAATTTAAGAAGATTGGGCAGTTCTAACCAGCCGAGTTTCTTGAGGTTATGGCAATGGTAGGTGTTCCTGTTATGAATTTGGCTATGTGGTGGTAGGTGGTAGAAAGGTTGTAGATCTCACGTTTATTCAGGAAGGAAAATGGAGGCATATAGTAACGTGGAAAGAAGATGCGGGCAATGGTTAATTTTGCATGAGGAGTAAGAAAGTTCCTGATTCTGTACATTGAACCTAGTTTCTTGTTAACAGATTTAATGGTTTGGGAAGTGTGGAGATCGAATTTAAGCTTGTGGTCAATAGCTTGGTGTGGAAGACAGGTTCTATGATGGTTCCATTAGAGGATTCCACAAAAAGGAGCTAGGATGGTTAAGGAAATGGAAGGGAAGAATAATAGTAACTTGGTTTTAGTTGGGTTGAGAATAAGTTTCAGGTCAGAGAACCATTTTTCAACTCTGGCGAAACATTGTTGGGTGGCTACTTGAAGCTTCTGGAGAGAAAGATCAGAGCAGATCAGGGTAGAGTCATCTGCATATTGGATGCAGGTGGCATTGGGGATGATAGCATAAAGATCATTTATAAAACAGAGAAAAGAAGGGGACCAAGTATGGAGCCTTGGGGGACGCCTATGTTGTTAGGGAGTAGTTGAGATAAACTATTTTGCCATTGGACTGCTTGTTGCAAGGTAATCCTTAAACCAATTTAGGCCTAAGTTGTCCAGATGAAGGGTTTTGAGGGTGCAGAGTAATAGTTGGTGGTTGACCATGTCAAAAGCTTTTGCTAGATCAAGAAAGAGTGCAGAGGATATAAGTTTTTTGCTATTTACTGAGTCGACAAAGGAGAGGAGGGCAGTGGTAGTACTATGATAAGCCATGCTGGGTACTAGACAGTAGATTATTGATGGTGAGGTAGTGAAGAAGTTGTTTGTGAATACACCGTTCCAGAATTTTAGCTATTGGAGATAGTATAGCAATAGGCCTATAATTAGATGTTTCGGTGGAAGGGCCTCCTTTATGTAATGGAATGATATGTGTGATATGAATGATATACAGTTGCAAGTATTAACTTAAAACTTGGTTGCAATGAGCAAATATGGCAAAAAGCATATGTACAATTTATATGCATAGCATTTTCATAGCAGAAAACATATGAACAATAACTACAGTGAGCACTGGTTGTACACATTAGTATTCACCAGCGGCATAAAGAAATAGTATTCCTACAATTAGTGAGGTTTCAAGGTAGCCCATTGCAGTTGCATAGATGGTTGGTGTAAAGGTATGATTTAAGGAGTTTTTTGAAGGTGGAAGTACAGTTTTGTAATTTGATGTCAGGGGGAAGGGTGTTCCAGGTTTTAGCAACTTCTTGAGGGAAGAGACACACCCCAGAGCTGTTTCAATCAGAGCCTTGTTGCTGGAACGTAATTGTCTTTTTGCATTATAGAAGTTTAGAAGACCAGACAGGGCAGGGGTTTTCTCTGGACAGTATAGTATTTGGTTGAGTTGGTGGTATCGTAGTAAGTTAGGAAATTCGAGCCTGTAATGCATGTAAGGATTGGCAGTGATGGGAATGTGATTTGGTATTGGTGGCAACTCTGGCGATTTTGTTGTAACAGGTGGAAAGTTTGTTCGTTAGTACTAGGGAGGCATAGAGTAGTATTGATAGGAGTTGGGTTCTGGCTACAGCTGTTTTAAACTCGGAGGTCAGGTATTTTTTGCAGCAATAAAGGGTCCCTTGTTTTTTGTGTACTTTGGCGATAGGGGATATATGTTTGCTGTATCTTAGTTGTTGGTCAGTTGTAAGTCCCAGTAATTTGGCCTCTGGGACTTGGATGATGAGGGTTTTGTTGGTTGAGAATATAGAGAAGGTGGTGGGGTTGTTAGTCTTTGTTGGGTGGAACAGCATGAGTTGGGTTTTTTGTGTTTAGAATCAATTGAGTTATTTAACCAGTTTTTCTATCTCTGTGAAGGATTCCTGAGTCATTTGTTGGAGAAGCTGGATATTGGATGCATAGCAGATTAGGGTTGTGTCATCAGCATATTGCACTATTTCAGCTTTTGTAGATGCTAAGTGAAGTTGGTATGTAAAAATATTAAAAAGAAGAGGGCCAAGAATCGAACGTTGAGGTATGCCTAGTGTGACTGGCTGTGGGGAGGATAGGGAGTTGAACCATTTGACAGATTGCAGATGGTTGTCAAGGTAACTTTTGAACCAGAGTAGAGTGGGGTTGTCCATGTTAAGTTCGGAGAGGCAGGATAAGAGTTTGCTGTGAAAAACTGTATCAAATGCTTTGGATAGGACTAAAAAAGAAAGCAGAGACTAGTTTGCCTTGGTTCCTGTGTGTGTTTATGATAATGGTGAAATTAATTAGGGCAGTGGTGGTGCTTTGTGATGGGTAAAAACCATGTTGGGTTTTGGATAGAAAGTTATTAGAGAGGAGTTGGGTGAGGAGTTGGTGATGGATGCATCATTCTAGAATCTTTGATAGGGGTGACAGGATCGCAATGGGTCGGTAGTTGGAGAGGTTGGTATAGGGTCCACCCTTCTGGAGGGGGATAATATATGAGGTTTTCCATAAGGATGAAATGGTGTGTTCAGTGATGGATCTATTTATTAGTAATGAAATGAGGTAGGCTATGGCCTTGGATGCTTGTTGAAGGTACTCAGCGAGGAGATTGTTGGCAGCGAGGGTGATGGGTTTGAGTTAAGATAAGAGTTTTTGGATGATTGATATTGGTACTGGCTTGAGGGAGAAGGGGTATTTTTGTTTGGGACCTCAGGAAATTGTGGGAGGTTGGTGGGACTTGTTTTATTTGTAAGTGTAAGTATAGAGGAGGTAAAGTAGTTATTGAAACTGGAGGCTATGTCTGAGTTTGATCCTTATATATTGGGCGGGAGAGTAGTGGATTTGCTGGGCTGTAGAATATTATTCACTGCTTCCCAGAATTTTTGTGGATTGGTGCTCTGCGGTGGTGAGATGCTCTGCTTAACCCTGTGGGTGATGAACTCTTGATCCCCTTCAGACACCGGTACTCAGAGGATGTGCTATCCATCCTGCAGGGGCCAGGAAACCCACTACCAGGAGATCCTATCTTTTGAAATGGAAAAGGTTCTCCAAATGGTGTCTCCAAAGGCAAAGGGATCCCTTCCAAGCAGATGTTCCACTAGTCCTAGCCTATGTGTGTGAACTCATAAAATCAGAACTTTCATACTCTTCAGTGAAAGTCCACTTATCTGCCGTTTCAGCCTGCTTACCTTTGGATCCACAAAGGCTGGATGTCAAGCTATTCCTAAAAGGGGTTCTGCACGTCAGACCACCAAAGAAACCTATTCCCCCCTTTGGACTTGAATTACCTACTGGAGAAACTCACTATTTCCCCCTTTGAACTAGCAAGCTCTGCTTTTCTGCAGATGTGCACCTGGAAAACTGTCCTTTTAATAGCCCTTACTTCAGCCAGAAGGGTCTCTGAACTGCAAGCCATCATGGTTTTCCCATCCTACACAATCTTTCACAAAACTAGGGTGACCCTTTGCACCAGTCCCTCCTTCATGCCCAAAGTGGTCAATGAACTGTCCCTCAGTCAGTCCACTCATTTACCCACCTTCTTCCCCTCTCCTCAGAATGACAGTGAGAGAGTACTTCACTCCATTGATGGCCACAGACAATTAAGGCTTTATCTGGACAAGACCAAAATCATTAGAAGGCCCAATCAGCTCTTTGTGTCCTTCCACCCTAAGGGCCGTCGGTAAGGCTGTATCCAAACAAACTATATCCTCCTGGATACGAAAAACTATTTCCTTCTGCTACTCTTACCATGGCAAACAGTTACCTTACATTGTTAAGGCACATTCTACAAGAGCAGTGGCCTTTTCAGGAGCCTTCCTTAAAGGCCTGGACACAGCCACCATTCTTGAGGCAGCCACATGGTCCTCTGTACATATCTTTACTAAACATTACAAATTGGACTATGTCTCCTGAGCCAAGCAGGATTTGCAAGGGCAGTGCTGCATAGATTCTTGGAAACTGCAGCTTCCTCCACCACCCTCTCCTCTTCTTGAGCTGTGGCACTCCCACACAATAAGAATACTGCAACATGAGAATAGAAGGACATAGATTAGTTGTGTAAAGTCTTAACATAACCATAGATGTCCTTCTCTTCCATGTTGCAGTATTCCTTCCCTCCCACCAACTCCTTTCGTTACCCTGTCTAGATGGCATTTTGCTTGGATTCCCAGACTGTTGTCCAACTGGGCAGTCAGTTCTGAGGCTTGTGTGTGCAGACATCACATTTAAGGCTCATGGTTTATGTCCCTGCATGAGACATCCCACACACCTGGCAGCAACCAGGCTTAAGCTTTTGCATAGGAGCCGGATGTTCGGGTCGGCTGAGGCAGAGGATCCCGCAATAAGAATACTGCAGCATGAAAGAGGATGCCATCTATAATTATGGTAAGATTTTACACCACTAATCTGTCCTTTCATTCATGTCTGTCTGCCTGCAGCAGCCCTCCTTCCATCTCCCTTCCTTGTCTCGTGAGACCTAAGGGACTGTTTCGTACAAAGATGTTTCTTTTCCTAGACGACATGGTTGTGCCCATGTCTTGAGGTGTCAAACTAGATCTGAGGTGTTTAAGGGGAATGGTGCATTATGAGAAGGAAAATTCTTAAGGGACATGAAGCTGGAGCAAAGATGCTGCTGAGTCTGATATAACAAGTGACTCAGTGATCCAACATGTCACATAGGGTAGACATGAATGAAAGGATCTAATCTTATGGTAAGTACATAACTTCTGTTTTTATTCACTCACTACTTTATGCATGTAAATCAGGAATAATCTGTCATAAAAAAAAACATTAAGTCAGTGAGTGCTCATGCAGGTCAGAAATTGACTTATGGCCTGTAAAGCTGCGCTTAGAAACAAAATAGCATATAGAAATGTATTCTGTGAATTACATAAAGACAGATTAACCTTGAATCCAAAAATAGTAGTCCCTAAGAGATGAAGTCTTACTTTGTGATTAATTGCCTCGTTAAAATAGCTTTAATTCTCATCTTCCCCAAGTCATTTACAATTTTTAAGTAGTTGTCTGTCCCTTAAATATTTGCCACATTATTTATTCTTTATCTGATATAAGTCCATTACTCTTGCTCTTCTAATTCAGCTGCCTTCTGCTGTCTCTTTACTCCATAATCTTTTTAGTAAATTCTTTGACTTGTCCAATCCTTCTTTGAAAGAGTGGAAATGGTTCCACTGTCATTCTTTCACTGTAACAATTGCATAGTCCTTATCCGTTCATTCCCCTTGAGAGGGTCATCCATTTTCCTCCACAGACTTCCTGTCCAACATGTCCATTCTCTTCAAATCTTATGCTTGCTCTGTGTTCAAGTATAGTTTCTGTCCCATAGAGTAGAAAGATATTAGACAATGCAGAGTAGAATATCTTATAGCAAAGGTGCATTTTCTTGCATTTTCTGATAGCCAGGAGAATTGTATTCCACATGACCCTTGTTTGAAATGAGTGCTTTTTATCTTCATATACTCTGGCATCTCATATCTTGAATATTGCTCTTTTTTCCATAAAATAGAAAGGATCTCATCTTTCTGCATGCAGGAATGAAATTTGTCTAACATTGGTTTGTGTTGCTTTTTCCTTCCAGCTTGTGGCTTGGTCCACTTTGTGGGTCCTGTCAATATAGATAGCAGCTGAAGTTATCCCACTCCATTCCCCCAGACAGCTTTTCATGAATTCCACGATGTTGTTACTTTCCACAGTTTCTGGTATTGCCAAAAAATGTGATATTCTCCATTCTTGATCTATCTTACATTTTCACCAACTTCTCTTCTAATCGGTTCTGATTCAGTTTTGTTGCAGTCATCATCTCTCTTAATTACTTTTGGATGTTTATAACATGGCCAAGGTGCCTGAGTGGAAACTAAGTGATCTGAAGTAGTTAACTTAATTTGGTCTGCAACCTGTGGGATACGGATCCGAGCCGGCAACTTTACAAAGCTTAGATCTGAGCTCCTAGCTCTTCCCCTTACCCATAATCCCCTGCCAACCCTGACTGACCCCAGATCTAGTTTGCTGCGCTTCTGAACAGCAGCTAGATTGCGAGCTCCTGGTCAATTGGTCAGATAAGTCCTTTCTTTATTATTATCTCCCTTAAACTTGAGTGAGTGTTTAGTGTTGGTTAGGTTCCTTTTTGTTATAACCGTAGTTTTAGCTAACTTTACTAAATTTCAGTTCAAATCTTTCTTCCTCCCCACCCCTCACTGGTCGTAGTCTTGTGTGTGTGTCTTAGTGTGTTTGGGGCCTACTGAGTGAGTTTTACCTTTTAGTTTATTATGTCTGAGGCCCCAAAACTGATATTTTCTAAGTGCACCGTGTGTGATCATAAGCTCTCCCCAGCGGATGGCCACACTCGGTGTGTCCGGTGCCTTGGGGTTGAACACCTCTCCTCTGGGTGTTCTATCTGCGCGGCGTTCAACCGCAGGGCACTGAAGGACCGGAGGTCGAAGCGGATCCTAGCGGGACTTTTGCCTCTGGTTTCGGCTTCGGCCTCCGGTGCTTCTGTGGCCTCCTCCCAGGCTTCAGTGGCGGCCACTCCTGCCTCTCTCCCCCCGGCCGGGACTCAATCTCCCGCTTCTGCGCCGGAGGAGAGGGAGGTCAGGAAAGAAAAAAGGAGGGAGAAGCACCACAAGCGGCGGGCCGAGGCCTCTGCTTCGGGCCCCCCCCCCCGGCTAAGCGGGCTTCTCCCTCCAGGGCTTCTAGGTCTCCTCCTTCTCAGCTCCGGTCTCCATGCTTCTCACCGGGACCCGAGGAGGAGGAGACCCGATCTCCGTCGAGGATATCGAGGCGGCACTCCCGGCCAGCCTCGGTGGCCTCGTCGAGATCCACCCGTAGCCTTTCGGATGCAGATTTGGACCGGATGATGCGAAGGTTCATCCAGGCCCAGCTGCAGATGGGAGTGCTCCTGCCTCCCCCCCCTCCAGGGGGGAGCTCAACACCCTTCTTTGCCCCGATAGCTCCTTCTCCGACCCGCTTCCCGGGTTCAGAGGGCTTGGAGCCAGGCAGCGTTGGAGCCGGGGGTGGGTCGGCGCCGACAGTATCGGGTACTTCGGCTTTGACTCTTCCTTCGAGTCTGTCGGGTCCTTCTTTGTCGGATCCGAGCTCTCGGAGCTGTGGTCTGAGCTTCGGATCCGAGGGGGTCAGTGTGCATTCGGCTCCGTCCAGGTCGGTGCACGCTGGTCCTTCGGATCCGATGCTCTCTGCGCCAGCTCCGATCCATCCATCGGATCCGAGCAAGGGCCTGCTCTCTGATCCCAGAGAGAGCGGCTCTCCCTTGGCCTTCGATGTGGTGGAGAGGGCTCTGTTGAGTGCATCCAGGTCCCCGGTCCTTGCTACGGTTCCATCCCGCACCCCCTCTCGGTTGGGTCAGGCTTCCGTCGCCCGGCCACAGGGACAGCCTGCTTTGACATCTCTGGTCGTTCCCCTGGAACAAGACGTGGCTGGTGAGACGTCCTCGGACAGCCCCCCCCGAGGATGTTCCTCACAAGCGAAAGTGCAAGAGGAGGCACGTGGACTCTCCCGAGTCCTTGACAGAAGATACAGATTTGGATGAGGGGGAAGGCTCCCCAAGGTCACCCCCCGAGGATGTCTCCTTCGGAGACATCATGGAAATGCTTAGGATAAGTGGAGGGTGGTCCGCCCTCAAGGCTTCCTCAGACGAATCCATGTTCCTGGAGGCATTTGAAGCAGGCCCATCTACCTCTTGGGTGTCCCCTCCAGCCGACCCCTTAGTGGACCTTATTACCACTAGGGCATGGAAGGAGCCGGACACTGTGGAGCCAGTCTCCAAATGTCCAGACAGAATCCTAAGCCCCCCAACCAAGAAGTTCCATTGGAGCAAGGGACCCCCTGTAGATGCCATGTTGGTGGCGGCAGCCACCAAGAGGGAGTTAGCCCAAGAGAGTCCCTTGGTCCATCCCCCGAGCAAGGAGTCTCGCTCGATGGACCATCTTGGGAAGCGGGTCTTTAGTTCAGCGACCTTCGCTGTAAGGTCTCTGAACTACATGGCACATGTGATACGGCTGCAACGAGACCTTATTAAGGAGCACACTGCATCGCCCCCGGAGTCCATGCCGGCGGAGGACAAACAGTTGTACTCCACTCGCATGGCCACTCTTGGGTCTATATCCAACACCTCTATGCAGCTTTTATCCCATGCTACAGAGGGAGCCGCTAGAGCCAGCAGAGGGGGCCTAGTTATGAGGCGCCAGGCCTGGCTCCAACATTGTGATTTCGCGGAACCCTTCAAGGCATCCTTTGTGAATGCCCCCTTCGATGGTTCTGCCCTATTTGGCAAGACAGTTCGCGAGACTTTAGTCCAGAGTGAAAAGGACGGGAAGACATTGTCTGCCGTCGGAGTCCGCTGGACGGGAAGACATTGTCTGCCGTCGGAGTCCGCTTCTCTGCTCCCCAGAGGTCCTTCTCCAAGAACCAAAAGGGACAGAAGAAGATGTGGTTCCGAAAGTCACAACAGTCCCAGTCCGCTCCGGACTCCCAGTCCTTCCGCGGCAGAGGAGGACAGGGTGGATGCCACCCTAGAGGCAGAGGGGGCCTGAAGAACATTGGGTCCAGAGAAACCTTCTCTGATCGGCCCACGCAGCAACCCTGAGGGGTTGCCCGACTGCTCCACTCTGGGGGCAGTCGGGGGGCGCTTCTCGAGGCACCTGGCAGCTTGGGAGTCCATTACAGCAGACCGCTGGGTGCTTTGTATCATATCCAGAGGATACAAAATTCCCCTTTCCTACATTCCCTACACCTCCGAACACCTCCCCGATGTTCCACCCAATCAAAGGGCGGCTGCAGCTGCAGAAATTCGGCAGCTTTTAGAAAAAGGAGCTATCCAGTGCGTCCCCCCAGGCCAGTCCGGATCGGGTTACTACTCCAGGTTCTTTTTGGTGCCCAAAAAGATGGGGGACCTAAGGCCCATCCTCGATCTTTCCCTACTAAATCTGTCAGTAACCAAAGAAAAGTTCCAGATGGTCACTCTTCAATCTTTTCTCCCCCTCTTGGGGGAGAACGACTGGATGTGCTCGATAGACCTCAAGGACGCGTACTACCACATATTGATGGATGAACGATCCAGGAGGTTTCTCCACTTTTGGCTGGGAGCCAGTCATTATCAATTCAGGGTCCTTCCCTTTGGTCTCACCTCAGCCCCCAGGGTGTTCACCAAGGTATTAGCAGTGATAGCGGCCCACCTGAGACTCCAGGGAATGCAGATTTTCCTGTACCTGGACGACTGGCTCCTCGCCGCCCCGACAAGGCATCTACTATGCTTAGCCAGGGACTACTTCCTCAACCTTGCTCCACAACTAGGGATCACTATAAACTCAGACAAGTCCTCTGTCACCCCGACTCAGGTGATAGATTTTATCAGGGCCAGACTGGATGCCAACAGGCAGCTAGTCTTCCTAACTCCCGACCGGTTTTACACACTGAGGGCACATGTGCAGGCCATCTTTCAATCTCCGAAACCTCCGGCGGGATTGGTTCTGAGGGCCCTAGGATCCATGGCAGCCGCAATCAACCTTCTGCCCATGGCACATCTGAACATGAGGATTTTACAGTGGACTCTACAAGTCCAATGGTCCCTTCATCAATACCCCTTGTCACCCCATTCCTCTCAGCAGAGCCTGCAAGAGGGCTCTCGTTTGGTGGCTTCAATCGCCGGACCTCCAGGCGCGACGCCCCTTTGCCATGGCCCCCTCTCTCGCCATGGTGACCACGGACGCCTCTCGTCTTGGGTGGGGGGGCATTATTCGGGCAGGACTGTCCAAGGCACGTGGAACGATTCAGAGACCTTATTGCACATAAATGTTCTACAGATGAGGGCAGTGCTGTTGTCGTTGCAAGCACTTCAGAGCCTTCTGCCTGCAGGAACAATTGCTATCCAGTCAGACAGCATGTCTGTGGTATGGTATATCAACAAACAAGGGGGAACCAGGTCTTACCCACTCTGTCGAGAAGCCATGAGAGTGTGGGAATGGGCAATCTCCACCAACCGCTTTCTCATTGCAACGCACATTCTGGGACGGACCAACATATTGGCGGACAGACTGAGTTGCACCATCCTTTCACCTTATGAATGGTCCCTCAACCCTCAAGTAGCGAGTCAAATTTTTGCCATATGGGGGCAGCCCTGTTGCGATCTCTTCACATCTCCCTCAAACATGAAATGCAACAATTACTTCGCTCTCATTCCCCCTGCCGGGAAAGCCCCGAGGGCCGCCTTGGTGCATGCTTGGCCACCCGGTCTTCTCTATGCCTACCCTCCTCTTCCCCTGATGCTGAAACTCCTTCAGAAAGCCAGTCGGTTGGGGATCAGGATGATCCTCATTGCCACATTCTGGCCTTGCCAAGCTTGGTTCCCTTACCTCTGGTCTCATCGAGCGAATCCGCCCTGGATTCTAGATCCCCTCCCGGATCTCATTTCCCATCTCCTGGGGCTCCCAGTCCCCGACCTGGTCAGCCTCAAGCTTACGGCTTGGCTGCTCCAGTTCCACTTGTAGCTAGGACTCCTGGTATCTCATCTCCAGTTAAAGCTATCCTAGTAGCAGCTCACAAGCCCTCTACTAGGCAGGTCTGTGGTAGTAAATGGAAGCGTTTCTCTATCTGGGCAGAACGCCATAATTTGGATCCTTTTACAGCCCCCTTGCCTGTGGTGCTGGATTTTCTTTCAGGACTTTTTAATGAGGGAGCTTGCTGTTCTACAGTTAAGGTTCAATTAGCAGCTATCTCTCATTATCACGTAGGCACTGAAATGGATCCTTTGATTACTACAAAATTGTGCAAGACGTTCCTAAAGGGTGCCTTTCTACTTAGGCCTCCAATAAAGGAATCAGTACCTCCATGGGATTTGACCTTGGTATTACAAGCCTTGACGGCTCCTCCCTTCAAACCTGCGGCTTCAGTAGACCTCAAATATTTGTCTTGGAAAACAGCCTTTCTAGTGGCTATTACTTCAGCCAGGAGAGTATCTGAATTGCAAGCTCTTTCTGTAAAACCTCCATACTTAGCTTTTCACAAGGATAGGGTTTACCTCAGGACCAATCCCTCCTCCCTCCCGAAGGTAGTTTCTGAGACTAATATTAACCAATCTATCAATTTGCCGGTCTTCTTTCCTAACTACCAGAACAAGGGGGAGTACAAATTACATTCTTTGGACGTGCATAGACAACTTAGGTTTTACATTCATAGGACATCTGGTCATAGACAATCCGACCAGTTGTTCATCTCCTTTGCCAAATTTAATCTAGGTAAACCAGTTTCAAAAGTTTCCTTATCGAAATGGATTTCACAGTGTATCATCATGGCTTATCAAAATTCCGGCAGGCCCGCACCTCAAGGAGTTCGTGCCCACTCAACTCGGGCTATGGCTACATCTGCCGCCTTTAAATCCAGAGTTTCCTTGGATGATATCTGTTCAGCAGCCACTTGGGCTTCATCTCATACCTTCATCAATCATTATAAACTTGGACATCATCTCCAGAGGGAGAACTTCTTTTGGCTCCACAGTGCTTCGGAATATCCTTCCATGAAGGCCGCCCAAGGTTTAGGTAGCTGGGAACTCTGTCCCACAGGTTGCAGACCAGATGAAGTTAACTACTTCAGATTAAGAAGTTATGTACTCACCATAACGTTCCATCTGAGTAGGTAAACTTCATTTGTCTGCAACCGTTCCCCCCCTCCGTCCCCCTGACCTTCAGATGCATTTTATGACATCTAGTGATGTACCTTTCTGAAAAGGTAGTTAGTTATCTACTATAGTGGTTGCGGGCAAACTTGATCTGAGGTCAATCAGGGTTGGCAGGGGATTATGGGTAAGGGGAGGAGCTAGGAGCTCGGATCTAAGCTTTGTAAAGTTGCCGGCTCGGATCCGAGATCGGATCCGCATCCCACAGGTTGCAGACAAATGAAGTTTACCTACTCAGATAGAACGTTATGGTGAGTACATAACTTCTTATTTCCTCCATCTCTTGGATCTTCTTATTGTCCATTGTTATATACTCCTTTAGGGTGCTACTCAAACTTTAAGTAACGGAGGATGGACTCTCCACTAAGTTATCTATCTACTTTGGATTAACATGTGCTGCATACATGATTCTGGACTTTCAGCCCTTGTGAAGTACTATTTAATGATGTTCTCATTTATATGAATTTCTCTTATTTTTGCACTTCTTAGTCAACATGGAGGCAAGACGAATTCACTGGCATTTATTACTTAACACAACAGGTTTCATCTGGGTTCTCAAGCAATCCACCTACACGCTCGACACCATACAGGAAGTTTTAATATTTTTTTATAGCATTGCAGACAGTTCAATATGTCCCACTTGTAGACATATTAACATCATTTTTTTACAAAATAACTTAATTGTCACCACCAGCAGAAAGAGCAACTATTGTAACATGCTAATTTGGAGTTATTGAACCTTTGTCATTACTCTCACAGTCCACTCCAGAATCTTGCAGTTCTCTCTCTCTCCATGTGTAATCATATCATCCTTTGTGGAACCAAGGACTTTCAGTAAGTCGGCCAAAGACCTAGAGCATTGTTCTTAACCATATTTAAGTTTTCGTCCCCTGTTTCTGTAGCTTAATACATAATACATTATGTAGAGGCAGTTATTGGAGTCAAACATGGTGCCATACTGCTGCAATAAATTTCAGAGCTTGCTACTAATAGCAAGTTGGTGCAGAGGTTATGGTTGCAAACTGTGGTTCTGGGTTGGATTCCCTCAGCCCTCATTTCCTATTGTGTGACTTTGAGCAAGTCACTTAGCCATAAATTGCTCCTGGGTCACCCCAGAAAATGATTGTGTGCTCAGTTGGCCTATCTGGTTAACAAATGGGTATTATTAATTCTGCTACTAGAATCTCCAAGCATAGCCTTCACTATAATGTTTAACTCAATGCTGTTATGATTATAAGCACGACCTTCCTTTGACAAAGACAAACCAGGATGGATCCAGTGTCTGGAGATCTCTTGTGTCCTTGTTGATAATTTCCATGATAATTCTTTCCATCGCTTTGCAAATAAGATTAGTCAGGCTAATGGGTCTGTAGTTTCCAGTATCTGTTGAAGGTAGTTTCTTATGAAGGGAGATGACCATCACAGTCCTCCATTCATGTGGCACAAAGCCATTTTTAAGACTATAGTTAAATAATTACTCCAGGAGTCCTTGTAAGTTGTATTTTAGACTATTCAGGAATCATCCTGGGATGTTAGTGAGGCCCATTGAGGCCATTTTTTGGCTTTAGTGAGTGCAACCAGAACATGTTCTGTAGGTATAGCTGGAGGGGTTATGTTTGAGGGTATTTTTGGGGGTAAAGTTGGAACTGAATTTGTCCTGTAACAACTTTGCTGTATCACCATGGTCAGTGAATGTGGTACATTAACCACCAATCCAGCACACTGTTGTGCGCTGCCTTGAGGTTTCTGACATAGCTGTAGAAGGCCTTATGGTTATCTTTCAACTGGGAGGCTAACTTAACCTCAAAGTTGGCACTGCTTGATCTAATTAGCCCTCTTAGTTGACTATGTCTCCACTGAGTGACGGTATGTGGTGTTAGGTGCTGTTTTTTCTGAGTGCCTATGGGCTTGCTGAGGCATAGCTTTGACAACAAGTGGTTCAGGTGATCTTTATTGTTTAGGAAGATCGCTAGTAAGCTCCTCAGCATAGGTTCGTCTGTGTGTATGTTGTGTGCTCTGTGAGGTGGGTTTTGTAGGCATGGTTTCGACAACCTGATATACACTTGTATGCAGTAGTTTAGCCTCCATTGTCATTGTGTAAGTAAACTTCTCTCTCATACTGTGTCTTTATGAGAGAGATTTTATCTTTATGTGAATTACCCTTCCTGATTTTTGCCATAATATTTTTATTTTTATTGTGTATCCTATTTTATTTGAGATGTCACCAGAGCAGTTTATATCTGGGGCTAGTCCTGGCTTACTTCTGATAGGTACAACAGTCTGTATGCAGCCATTGACATGGTTGCACAGAGTCTCTGAGAGCAACTCAGTATAGGCTGCTTTGTTCTGTAGGGTTGGAGAGCAGTGAATTTTGACAAACCATCACATAATAAAAGGTAATTTTCCTTGGAACAATTCCTGTTACTGGTTTTAATAGGATTATGGAGTTGATTTTGAGTTTGAAGGAAACAGATTTATGATTGGACCTTACTAGGGAGGACAAGACATTGCGGGTCCCATATTTGTGGTCCTGTATGACCTGAGGTCAAGTATATTGGAGGTTGTAGTGGGTGTATTCAATATTTGATCAAGGATGTTTTTATTTAGAAAGTCCATGAATCTCTGTGCCTGTAGAATTTAGGCCGTATGGGATTCCCAATCTATACAGGGATAATTAAAGGCTCCCATGAGTAGGGTGTTAGGATGGATCGTAAGTCTCTCCAGTAGGCTCATGTATCTATTGTGAGCTTCTTGGGACATGCAGAGTGACCAATAGCTGGCTAGGATATATTATGGGATTTTGTCTATGGTAATCTGCATGTAGAGAACCTCAAGCATGTAATCCTGTTTGACCATCCTAGAGGTATGCTTGTTATTGATGTATATTGAGACATCTCCACCTTCAGCCTTTTTCTGTGCAACTAGTGGTCTAAAAAGTGTGGGAAGCACTGAAACCTTGCACTGCCAGGGTAATCACTCTGCTACTTTAAGATATGTCTCAGTAACTGCACAGATGCCCATATTCTCCATGGTGAAGAGGGCTTGGAGGGAGTGCAGTTTTTTATGCAGGCTTCTGGCATTGATTATTAATACCTCGAGGTTCAGTTGAGTTGATTTTGTTGTGTTGGTAGATTTGTCTGTTTGGAATTCCCTAAAAATAGCACTGTGGGAATGGATAAAGTTGTATCCAGTATTTGAAAGCTTAGAAGGGAAAGGTATAGACCATCCTTGTCCTCCCAAGCTGACAAATATTGGATCCCTTTAGAACAATACCAGAAAGACAGACAGTTGTTGAAATCAGTCATTTTTTGCTCATATTGTGGGCATCATCCTCGGTGATAGTAATGTGCTAGCTAGTGCTTGGCTCATATCAGCCTGAAACACACAGTCTGAAAGCTCCATAATGTGTCTCTTCATATAGTCCAGGGAGGTACATGTCAGGTCATTTACACCTACATGGACTGTGATGGAGTGATACTGGTACCTGTAATGATGAGTGCGTGCATGATTTGGCAGATACTGGCTCCTGATAAGCAACTAAGGGTAATCTTCTCTTTGTTCAACCTGCTTAGAGTGGTATCAAAACATCTTATAGAGTCCCCTTTGATGAGAGTCCTGGGAAGTGTATTAAACTTGTTTTAGAGGCTTAGTGCTTGGGGCTCCACTTCTAGTAGAGTCCCCTATGATATGAGAGTCCTGGGTAGTGTATTAAACTTGTTTTGGGGGCTTAGTGTTTGGGGTTCCACTGAGAGTGACAGTATGTGTGGTGTTAGGTGGTGTTTTTTTCTGAGTGCCTTTGAGCTTGCTGAGGCATAGCTTTGACAACGGTGTTTTTTTTTTGTTGTGGTTTAGGAAGATTGTTTTTAAGTGGCTCAGTATACTTTACTCTGTATGTATGTTGTATGCTGTGTGAGGCAAGTGTTGTGAGTGTGGTATTGACAACCTGATTTGCACTTGTGTGTGAGATTTTAGCCTCCAGATTCATTGTGTAATTACATCTCTCACATACTGTGTATGTTTCTGTAAGGATTAAGTGGTTGTTAGTAAACATGAGATACTTGTTACATTGTCTCAAGGTGCCCATATGTACCATGCTGTCTATAGAGAAATTAGGAAATTGCATATCCATACTGTCCAGTGCTATGATTGGTGAGCTACAAGGGGGTGGTGTATTGGCATAACACATTGACTTTTAGCCAGGAAGAAGTAAATCATAACCTTGAAAAAGGATGTCTTAGTAGCGTGTCTGGTATAGAAGCCAAAAAAAAAAATGTACTCAGTACTTCTGTAGAATTAAATAAACTTGTGAATATGCAGCTTTCTGTGGTCCATGCAAGTAAAGGGAATGTCAGAAATTGAGTGGCGGTAGTTAAACTCACCCATATCAAATGCTGATTTTTTTTTTTAATTATGGATCTCTCAGGCCTGCTCCATTAAAAATGGAAAGACACCATTATTTTAAAGATGAAAGGATGATTTGGTGGATCACACACCCAAAGACATCAACTCAAGCAGTAGCTAACTAACGTGAGTATAAATGTAATCTGCAGTTGATAGACTGCAGTGAAATAGACAAAATCACTGTAATCTAGCATCTGAAGTTCACTCCACGTCCAAGGTATGTTCTTAGTCCAGATTATGCAGTCTTCCTGTGAGTTTATTGTGGGGGGGTTGCCCTTAATTATGCAATATTAGCAGCAAATAACAGAGCAGCTAACTCAAATTCCTCAGAAGAAAACACCCTGTAGTAAAGAACAAATGCATAATAAATGGTATTTTCTTTTTGGGGCTCATTGATTCTGGAATTTGATGCTATTTTGTGTGTCTGTTCTTCAAGAAAAAAGTTAAATACCTGCATGGCTTCTTCCCAAATCATGTGCAGTACTGGAACACATGGTATACTTTCAAGTTTTTCAGTTAGTACACTCACAGTGAGGAGTAAATCACATTTCTGGATACAGACCTTCCAAATTTCTGCTAAATTTCCTTACTTTAAGAAAACTCCAGGGTGTGTAGTTGGGTCATATAGATTTTGAAAGCAAATGCACTTTCTTACTTCTGCACATACTTTTATTCAGTTCTCTGTTTCTGCACTGCGACATCATGCCACATCAGAAGTTTTTTTTAACCTCCTCGCCTGTTGACCATTAAGTTCGTGCCCATTGGTCTGGACTGGGGTGAGAGCTGACCAGAGAAGATATCATCCAGACAGCCATGCAGGTATGTTTTCACATGTATCTTCTGGCTGTGAGGTTCTTTATATTGGCCCTAAACCCAGCCTGGGTGAATGATGTGTGACACTCACATCACTGTAAGGGACTGCTATGCCCTTTGCATGTATGAGCATGCTTCCACATACATTAGTGTGGGCTACCATTGCCAGGTTAGTAGTACCAAGTACACATTCTCTATTCTAATGACTTTTTTTATGACTGTAAGCCTCAATTTGCATGTATGGAACTGAAGACTGAGACCACCCTTCCCCTAGGATTAGTGGACCAATGCCATTTGCTCATTCCCATCCTCCCTACATAGCTTCTCCATCACCTGAGCAGCTACTCCAGCTGTGATCATCTGGGTTATAGCTTGGACTAAATTCTTTGGTGCCATGGAGCTGGCAATATCATGAAACTTCATAAAGGCACTATCGGTATGCTGTAGCCTCACTGAGTTGTCTACTCAGACTGACTTTTCTCATGAGGCTTTACCACATGACATGCAAACACACACATATGTGCTCCCAATCTATAACCTATATCATAATAACATCTGAAGGGAAGCAATGCCAGCATACTTAGTACGAAGTCATCAGTGGTGTGGTGCAGACATTAATTTGTTCTTGCTCCAAAAAGTCATGCATGTTGTATGCATAAATTGTCTCATGTTCCCTGAAACAAACTGTCAGACTACAAATGCAGTAAAGTAAATATTATTGACATGCACATTGTTTGGTGGTGCTGCATCTGATTGTGATATGCGGTACAAAAGTCAGAAATTTTGTACAAAAGGTGTAAAATTTCATGAGAAAAACCTGTGAGGACCATCATCTCTAAAGTTTTTGAGGAATGTAAGAATACTGTATTGCAGGGATATAGTTTCTGACTAAGTTAATTCAACTACATCACCAATGCCTGAAAATCAATACAAAGTAAAGGAAATGCTCCAAAGAAAGCAGAGAAAGAAATGCTGCAGGTAGCTGCCAGTCTTAAAAGTTGGAGCAAAGTAAGAATACATAAGCCATGGAAATGTTTGCAGCTTTAAGCTTAAATAGTTTGTCATGCTGCTGACCAGAGGTCTTGTGTTGTTCACGGGGAAGGTGGAGAGCTGTAGAAGTCCAGAACAGAGAACTTTGAAAACTGACAACCAGTACTGTCACAGAAAGAGAGAGACTGTTTGAACTGTGATAGTCAAAGGGTTGCAGAAAGAGGGTCCTCAGGTTGGTCTTCAAGCAAAGCAGTAGAGTAGCAAGAACTGTCCCAAAAGAAAGATTACATGTCCATTGTGTCTAGCTTTATTAAATATTTCTGGTTTGGAATTCAAAATTAAGGTAAATTTAAACTGGTCTGTGAATTATCGGTGTAACATAATGCATGTTATTTTATATGCATGCAATGTATTCTATAACGTATGTGTGTGTGTGCGTGCATGTAATGGATGTAATATATGGGATATGTAACTTAAAATGTGAGTACCTAAATACATTGCAATTGCATGTCAAGTGGTACCCTTTTTTCTAGACATTTCCTTCTGAATGTTTGCTTTATGGAGGCTTAGACTCGTACACAACATGTGTTGTTCACTGAACAGCCTGACAATCATCCATGTTACACATCACCTGTAACAGGTGACAAAATGCTATTGCTGCAGTGAAGCCGGGAGTTCTACCAAAATGTAAAGGCAGTATGACAGACTAACATTAACGTAACTCAGTGATGTAGAACCGTAGAACACTGTGCCTTGTAAATAACTTCTTGTTCTACAGTAACATTATCATTAACTTGTGCTGCAAGATGTGTAAACAAGAGTCAAGAAACTCATTACTAGATTGGTTTTGTATGTGCATAAGTTTGTGTACTTGGGTACATTCTACTACCACACCGTGTAACATATTTTTACTTCTAAAAGTGAATCTCGGACATAAGAGAAGAAAAATGTTCTTCACATATGAGAGCAGTGCTGCACATTATCTGCTTGAGACAAATACGTCCTCATCAGCTATGTGTACTTACTAGTTTAGTAAACCATTTGTGTCAAATAACTCACCAGGTCATATTGCCCACACAGTATTTGTGAATAATTTATTAATTTGATTTCACAGTACTCACACTTGAATCACACAGATATGGGGGTGAATGTTTCCAAAATTAAAGAAGGATTCTAAATTAACTACAAAACCTATTTCAGTTTCTTAAAACTCCAGTTATAAATCTGTTCTTTATTCAGAGTCAACGTTAAAAGTCTCCATAATCCTTTTATTTCAGTATATGTGCAGACACAAAATGAAGTCTCTCTCCTTCCAGAAGCAGTTCCTGTCCTCTAGCTGGTGCCATACAGATCACATGACCTTTTAGAGTTTAATATTGCTAAAATGAATGCACATGCATGTGATCAGTTTTGTTTTAAAGTTAAAGTAAGTGTTGGTATACATCTAACTTCAGAAAGAATGTAGAGAATATCTCGTAAAAATTGTCCTTAATTGAGAGATGCCTATAAAATAAAGTGATACCAGTATGAAATATCACAGGCTCAGTGCAGTGTTGCTTATGACTTTATGTGCGTTTAAATGCAAAGTTTGTTGAACTACTTGGAACAGAAGGCATACCTCCAATCTGTCTGTATTGACATGCAGTGGTTTGTGTCTTTACATGGCTTTTGTCCAGACCGTTGCAAGTGGTAACTGGACTGGAGTGGAAGGAAAGACTTTGCCACATTAGAATAATGTTCTGCATCAATGACACAGATGTATGCAGTTTTGTTCCCTTTATTGTAAGGTGAATGGATCATTGAATAATTAATTGTGTTTATCTTAATTTTTAGGTGACAAGATATTAATCACTTATTCTGGTGGTGACAAAGTATGTCAAAATGGACGTGAAGCAAAGACAGTAATGCAGTTGAGTTGCTCAACAACAGTTGGAGTTCCCGCTCTGCATCAGTAAGTTGTCTCTGTAATTCAGCATCACAGAAAACTTGTCTGGGAGCTCCCAACCTGTGTCTGACCTGACTGCTATGAAAATTTATGGAATTGCTTCTTAAGAAAATAATTGTTGATTGATGAGAAGCCAGCGGGGCACTTGTCTCAAGACCTCATGCGATCATAGCAAGATGTCATTTAAACACATCTAATGGAGCTTTTTGAATGGGTAGACAAAAAAGTAGACCAGGAAGGGGAGCTGGACATGCCTTATCTGAGCTTTAACGAGTAATTTGGTACAGTAACTTTCACCAAATTAACGAGTATGTTAGACATCCTTGAGATGGTTCTTGGTATAGTAACGTTTAGTGAAAAATTAAATACTGGTAGAAACAAGGGACACTCGGTGATAGTAAACAAGAATTTATTTTGAAGAAAATTAGAGTGCTCGTGGGATACTACAGGCTCTGTTCTGAATCATGTCCTTTATAATTCATCAAAAAGTAATATTGCAGTCTGGAATAAAAAGTTCTGTATACAAGGGAAAACATGAAAAATAGCAAGTACTGAGGTGATGAATAACCAGTGAGACAGTCTCTGGCAGGAACAGACCAATGGTCAAAAATTCTGACAGATTTATTACAACAAACTGTAAAATTCACACAACAAAAACCAGGGGGAATACTGCAGTTAGAGAAGAAATAAATGTGACTTTGGAAGCCTTCTGTAGTGGATAACTTTAGATTTCCTGTTGTAATCCCCAGCTTGGCACAGTTATATATTTTCTGTTTTCATGTTCATGGATTCTTGAACACACATGTATTGAATAGAGGGGATGTGAGAGCAACTCATTCCCTGTGATACTCTGTTGTTTTCTGCCGCCCACCAAGTTTGCATCATAGTCTTCATGGTCATCACAGGAAAGTTTTCATATTGCACGCCTAAAACATCAGTGTTCCTGCAGTTTACTTAGCTTGTGTCAAACGTTTTGGCCAGGTCAAGGTATGTCATGTATACTATATTGCCTTCATCCTTTGCTTTAACCTTTTCAAAACAATCCACCAGGTTGAATATGCATGACCTGCTCTTGACAAATCCAAATGGAGACAGGTCCAGTGTAGTTCTCTATGTTTTGACTGATTAATTCCATGGTATGCCTTTCCATGGCTTTGCATATGAGGCTGTTCAGACTTGTAGGTTTGGAATTGCTTGGATCTGTGGTAGGTCTTCCGTTATGCAGGAGAATGACTGTAGCTGTATCCATTCACTTGGTATAAAATCTGTATGGAGGCTCAGACTTCTTCCTGTTCATCTCCATCTAGCAATCCCAGCCTCCGGTTCAAGTCTGGGGAACTCCTGATTCTTCTAGTCAACTCCTATGTTTTTTCATTCTCAAGCATTTTCCTTTGTAACATTGAAAACGGTTACAATCGCAAAGCCTCTCTAGGAACTTTATTATTAGAAGAATGAGAAGCAGAGTCCCCCTCTGTTTCATGGCTCACTTTTTGTTGGACAAGCTGTTGTATTTTCTCCTTAGCTTGTTCTGCATCAAAAAATGACTTTGATCCACCATGATAATTATATTCTGAAGACAGCTGGATACAGTAGTTTGAATCTCGCACCGTCCTATAAGCATTCCCTGACTGCTGCCATTAATTTGCTGTTCTTCTGCCTAGTATACGGCAAGTAATCATTTTTCACAAACACTCTGTCTGCAGTGTTTAATGCTTTGCTCTTCAGACACAGTTTTGTCCTGATCAAGTCTTTCTGCTGGTATGATTACATCTTTACTCATACATGTCTAGGTTGCTTTCTCATGGCCAGGTTTGGAGTTATACACGCAATGTGCCCTTTCAGTTAACAAATCCTGCTGTGAAAGGTAAAAAGTAAAAAATGCACCAAGATAACACAAATCCTGCTGTGGAATACCAGTCCAGTTGCTTATTTGTGCTTTCATCAAATGAATACATTCTTTTCCTTCCAGTTTCTCTGGTATGGCAGAACATCTCCGGTTTTCTCTCTCTGTCTCTCTCTCTCTGTTTTAATTGGGACACTGGACACTGAGAGGTGCACAAGGATAGTGAGAAGTGCATTCCCATTGCTCTCCTCTACAGTGCTCTTGCACCAGAGTTGTGCTCTGGATTGTGTAATCCACTGTGGACCTGACCTGTAGCCCTTAGCCTTCCCTATAGAAGTTCTACTGGTGTCTAGCCAAGAACGTTTTGAATAATAGACTTCCAGTATGGCAGACATGGAATAGACAGCTGTTTTCGAGCTCTGACCTGAGAGATTAATATTTTTAGCAAAAGATTTGAATTTCCAGGAAAGAAACTATATGCTGATAGAAACATTTATTGATCTGTGACTTCCAGAGGACAACCAAAAAGGGAGAAAGACAGAGATATGGGAAAATAAGTCACCACAGTGCAGCAGGATGCATGCAGACTGACATGCCTTGGAGCAAAAGACTAGCAGAAATCCTTAAATTGAGAGGGGCATTACTGGAATATGTGGCAGCAAATAAAACAAATATAGGAGGTGGAGGAGGCATTAACCCACCATACAGATTCACTATATAAGATGCTTACAGATAAGAAAGAAACAAGGAAAAAGTTGATTGACCAGGACGGTAAAAGCAAAAAAAAAAAAAAATCAAAAACTGGTTGAGCCTGAGGACTGATCAAGGAGGGACGATTTAACAAAACACCAGAGTTGGCCAAAGGAAATGACATGAGAAAATTCATGGTTGACAGTATTTACAAATGGGCTGGAATTGTGAGGAATGAGGTTAGGATAGAAGGATCGCACAGTCACCTATGCCCAGAAAAATAACCAGGAAGCAACCCAGACTGTAGTGAAATTTCAGACATTTCTTGTGAAAGAAGTTTTGAGTATACTTTGCAGAAGAGAAAAACTAAATAAGTGGGAGAGTCCAGAATATATATATGTGGACAATGACTATTTAAAAGTTGCAAGAAACAAAATGAAGGCTTTCATTACTGCTTTAAACTGTGTAGGGAAATGAACTTATCTTTCAAAATGCTCTATCTCCTGCATATTTTCATATTTTCTATTCACTGGGTGTTAAGACTTACTCAGGTATGCAGAGGGTTTGAGATTGAGAAACCAAGTGAGAAGGAAGTTTGCAGCAATGATGAGGGTGGAAAGACCAACCAAACTTGCAGAAGGAACAGTATCTAGTGAAGCCATGCCTCTTGTTTCATCAAAAAAATTCTAGGGAGAACAAAGGAAATGCAGGACAGTTTAGAGAATGGCCGTAAAAGCCCAGAACTCATGAGAACAGAGAATGGAACTAAACTCTAAACTGGATGAAGAGAGATACGTGTATAAATAAAAATGTAGGTTAACTGGAAAACAAGCAGTTACAGAACAAGCAAAATTGGTGAGACTGTAACTGGAAATAACCTTAAAACAATGGGGAATATGGAGTCAGATCAACAACCTGGCTTGGGTATGATACAAGATGAAATTCACCTTATAGTGGTTAGTAGTAAGTTGGATACATAAAATACAGAGGTGGCTTCTCAAGTGACTTAGGAGTTCTTTTATTGGTCCTTCAGAGGTAAGGAGTTCTGCAGAGAAGTGGATGCTGCAAATTCGCACTTCATATTCTGCATAGTCCACTATATAATGAAGTAATATACAAGTTACAGTGAAATGTATTTGCTTGAACTGAAATGTGTGTGCATGTAGTCCAGTAATTCTTGAAATAATATATAAAGTATATGAAATGGTGTTGACTGAACTGGAACAAGTGAGTGTTACAAATATTGTTTCTTTTATTTGGCTTGACAAGATATAGTTCTTCGGCATGGTTGCCTAGCTATATCCATGCTGGCTAGTAGGATTCATCGTATATAAACTACTGGTACGTGGGGGGGATTGTTTAATATTTAATAAGCAGTTAAACAGCAGATTATGCTGAAGCAGAGCACAGGAAGACAAGGAAGCCCCCTCCTCCAATAAAGGGAGGAAGAAAGTCATATGACTGGTTCCCCCAATCTGGGAAAAGGGGGTGAAGCAGGGTGCTGACTGCCATTTTAAAATTGCAAGTGTACAACTATAGGGAGTGGCAATGAAAGAAAACCACAGTCTGCCATGTTTAATTATGGAAAAGAAAGTAATTTGTCAGAACAGGGAGCAATAAAGTGAATGGAGACACAAGAGATTGTAAAGATCTAGATAATCGAAAGGGGAGGGGGGATGATGGAGTACTACACTAGCTTATACCATGGATGAAAGTCTAAAGTACTGCCAGCTATTGAGTGGTAGCTAATAAGGCATGGGAAATAATTGCATGAGCCAACTGCACATTGTTCTGAGGGTTATAAAGTTAGGGATGGGGAGGGGAATTGTAAATAGTGTACTGGGCCTGACAAGGAAAGGGATGAGTGGCTAGATGACTGAACAAAAAGGCGAAAGTATACTTGAAGAATAAGGAGGTTGAGGGGGCTCTAAAAGAGACAGGAGAATGGATATTTGTAGGAGTAAAAGAACTAAATAAGATTAATAGGATAGCTTTATGTGTATTGACTTGGAATATCAATGGTCTTGTGAGGAGGGAGCAGGAAATGTGTTAATCTGTGTAGTCAAAAGCAGATTGTGTTAATGCAAGAGACCCACTTAAATAGTGAGAATCATCAGAAAACAATAAAGAATAGTGGCATGAATGATTACTCTGAGGGATTGGAAGGGGAGAGAATGATGGGAGTAATGATACTAATCAGAAAAGGAATAGAAATAAAAGCAGTGGATGAATGGGAAGGTGTATAGAGATAAAGGGAATATGGCAAGGTTTGTACCTTAGTGCTTCTGTATACGTCCCACCAAAAACAACTGTGCTTGACATAAAGAAGGTAATGAGGGAAATATTTTTCCATAGGGTACTGTTAATTGCAGAAAAGTGAAATATATTAACATGAGCGCAAGCTGCTTCTGTAGGCCTGAGATGAGCATGAATAACGAGAGGAAAGATTTCTTGGGAGATACATGCTTATGTATGGTTTACAAGGCCTAATAGGAAAAGATGAAGCCTAGGCAGATTATACATATTTCTCGGGAAAATGCAAGAGCTGGGCCAAACTACCTACAGGCTATAATACAAAAGAACATCGGGAGATAGTGAAGAACACCATTACATACCCAGTAATGATGTCTGATCATTCACCAATGCAAATAGAAATCCAGAGAGAATTTAGAAAATATATAGGCAGACACTGGAAATTTCCCACTTACCTTTTAAAGAAAGAAACGTTTAGAACAGAGGTGAAAACGATAACGCAGCTTCTGAAAAGTTACAGTTGAATGTGGAGGGATTAGTAAAGAGCTGGGAACATTGTAAGGCAGAAATTTGCGTTAGAATTGATAGTGTAACCAATCACGTATGCAGTATGGCCTGTTGAAAGCATCTAGAGAGGCTAGAGGGAATTAAGCTCTTTCAGTATGAGGCTAAAGCAAATAATAGGGAAGTGGTTGCAGAACAACTAAATGAAGGAAAATGAAAATACCAGTATATTCAAATCGTAAATGAGTACCAGGCAGCGATGTAAAATCATTTTTTTATAAAAATCCAGTTGGCAACAAGATTATTACCCCAAAGACTGAGGCAACAAAAGACAGAATGATAACAGTTTAGGGACCCAGAAAATGGAAGTGTGAACCCCAATAAAATAATGGGAATATTGCAAAAGGATGTTGAGATGTTATAAATGCAGATCCAGGAGGTAGACAATGGGGGTGGGGAGATGACAGAGTACTTGAGAAAGCTTGATCTCCCAAAACTGACAACAACAACAAGAAGTATTACTGGCAAGTACAACCAAAGAGGAGGTAAGGGAAGCAATTAAGCTGCAGAAAGTGGGTAAAACACCTGGAAGTGGTGGGGTGTCCATAGAGATATGGAAAGTAGGAGATGAAATTGTAAACATTTGTTATTTACTTTTTAATGGAATGTTAAACAGAAGAGAAATTCAGACATGGAAAATGGCAACTGTGGTGGTTATCCCAAATGGGGGGAATGGGTCAGGCTGATCCTGGTGCTGATCACCTGATTTCTATACTGAGTCATGATTAGAAGGTGTTCATTACCATTTGTGCTAGGCGACTGGTCAAAAATAGTAAGACTGATAATACATCAGGACCAATCTGGATGTGTAGAAGATAGGAAGATATTTGATGTAAAGAGAGCACTATTGATACAAAATTATGCTGAAGGAAAGACTTGTGTATTATTAATTACTTTAGATGCAGAGAAGGCTATTGACAGAGACAATTGGGTATTTCTGAGAAACTCACTGAAATAATTTGGTTTTCCAGAACGGTAATGAAGTGTTAATATTCAGCATATAAAAAGGAGCTGAAGCCAGGGTAAAGACGGGAGAAGCTTTCAGTAGGTTACATTTGGAAAGGGGTACTAGACCACATCACCCCTGTTATTTTTGATATACACACAACCATTGGTGAAAAAAAATATGCCAAACAGATATGCAAGAAAACATATGGAAGGGGAATAGTAAAAAAAATATCTTTGTTTATGGACGACATCATATTGTATGTTACCTACCCAGAAAAGGACTTGAGCGGACCATATTTGATATATGCAGAAAATACAGCATATTGACGTGGTATAAAGTAAATGAAGAAAAACCCAAACCAATAGCCATAATCTATCCTACAATTTGGTACGGGGGGGTTCCCTTCTTTTGGGGACATCAGAGAATGAAATATTTGGGGGGTATGGTTAAGACCAAGTATGTAAAATGCTGCAAGGAATATTTAGGAAGAAACCAGACAAAATGGTTTACCTACTAAGAAAATGGAAAATGTTACATATGGATATTGACATTAAAGTGCAGGCAATAAGCTGGTTCTTAGTCCCACTGGTATTGTATGTGGAGCAAGCATATTTCTCTATGTCAGAATCAGAGATCTGGAAGACAATAACAAATGAATTAAAGGATTTTTACTGGGAAGGCAAGAGGGATAGATAGTTGAGAGAAGCTGATGCTGCCAAGGAACATGGGAGAGATGAGGCTACCAAATTTTCAAGGTTATTATAAGGCAGCCCAAGTGCAATTGCTACACTTAACTACAAGATAACGCCTACAAAGTAAAGAAGAAACATACGGTAGTAGTTCTGTAAAATGGTAGAACTCGGAAAGATCAGGGGACATAGGGGAGATTATATAGGAGGGAATAGGACTGACATTATGTTCAATGGTACATTTACAACTATATAAAACTGCTAATAAACAGTAAGAAACTTAAAGCTTGAAAAAATGGATTTACCCACTAGGGTTTGGGGAAATAAATGCCCAGAGGAGATAGCAACAGAACATTGAAACAGAATTGATGAAAAGAGACACCATTTTGTGAAATATGTTGGTGAAACATATGTTGTTTTGAGGTAGAGACCTAAGTTGAGGCTACCAGGTATGACAGGGAATAAAGGAGGTGGATTGCATGATGTGTGTAAGTGGAGGAGGGAAATACAGGGAGACAGGCAAAAAGTGGGGATGGGGCTTTATTATTTATTTATTTTATTTATTTATTTATTTATTTTACATTTGTTAACTGGGAGAGTCCAACTGGATACAAGTCCATTTTCAGTGGAGGCCTGGGGAGAAAAGCTCCATAACAATTTTATAGTTAACAAGAGAATAAGTATTACAAAATGGCACATTTGACAACATAATTGAGACAAATTTCTTATCTTAGAGAATTTGTATGTACAGTTAGTTTTCCTGTCTAAGTTGAGACTGTACATCTGAACTTATGGACAGTAAATGCCTGTAGTTAAACTATGAAGCTAGTTGATAATGGGAAAAATAATGAATTACTAGCCAGGGGTAGTACAGAAGCATAGTCATTTATGGATATGTATTAAGAATGGGAGGAAATTGACTTTGCTAGGCTGAGCAGAGGTGGAAAGGAGCTCACAAAAAATGGGAAAGGCAAACCTGTGACTGGATGGTTTGCTTTGTTGTGCTTGAAGTACAATGGTATCATGTTATAAAGGTAAGACAGAATGGGTAGTGAATTGTTCATCCCTTTCTTAAAGGGAATTCTCTGTCTTTGCCTGCATTTAAAAAACATTGAAACTTGCTTTATGACTGGTGGGCTTTGTCTGCTCTCTCCATCTGTTTTAGTGATTGTAAAGTATGTATCTCGAAGGACACTGCACTTGGTTGCCATCACTTCTTGTCATTGAATCTCCAAGCTGAAGGACCTTATTTTTAAGGAGAATGATTTACTCTAGGGTAAGAATCATGTGTTCATTAAGACTAACATATGCTTTCCTCCTATAAATGGTTTTTGAGCTGTCTTTTAAATCATTTAATTGAGATCTGTGTTTTTTTCCTCTTGAGATAGATTCTTGGGGAAAAGAGCTCTTCCTACCTTGGATATGGAACCTGCTCAGAGTTTAATTGAAGAGGAAGTATTAATTCAGGGAAACTGAGCACTTGTTTGTCTAAGCAAACTCTAAATTAAGTAATGATCTCATTGTATTTAGCCGCCAGGTGGCTAAACCTACTTTTGGAAAATGATGTCAAAGGTCATTCCACTAATCATGTGAATGCTTCCAGTGCTTACTTCAGAAATGCCACCATTGTTATCTTCATTCAGTGCGTGTCTACTATGGCCATCATGTCATGTCTTCAAGAAACGTTGTTTAGACTGTGATTCTCTGAGTTGTGCCTCCTTTGGTGCTTTATTGCTTCAGGCCTTAACTGTCTAAACCATTCCCTTTTGATTGCTCTTCTGTTCCTTACCTTTCGAGAGTTTTTTCAATTTTCCATTGTTATTCCTTCCTATCAGTTTTGCACTGTGGGAGAGCTCCGCAGTTAAACATAGCAGTTATATGCACACCACAACACTTACATATTTGAAGACCTTCTGCAGTTGTTGCTGACTGCCCTCCTATCCCGCCTTTCTCCTCTTTCCACACAATCTCCTTATGCTTTGTAGATGAAATTTCCTGCAAGTTAGATTGTCACATAAAGCCTAGTTGTATCCTTGCATAAGTTTTTATATATTCTGAAGTACTCATTGTGCCTACATTGTTGAAAGGGGTCAAACTAATTAGCATGAAGGCTGAGTGCATTCCTAATTCAGTACTAGTACAATACGTTAGTGTGCACCTAGCTGAGTACACCTTTATCAACATTATTCCCCAAAGCATGTAGACAGAAAGTTCAGAATCCTGCTAGGCTGAGGATAAAGAAAAGGAAATCCAAGTAGTTAACTACTACAGAGGGTCTCCCCGCAGTACATATTTGGGTGATATTTCCAACAGTAAAAAATGAGAAAGTACTAGGGTGATTATATAAAATGTCACTCCAGGTAAGCAAGGAATGGGGTGAAGCTTTAAAGAGATTTGAATATGCCCAGATCCGTGAGAAGAGGCATAACCATTAGGGAATGAGAATTAACCCTTTCAGCAGACTGGTGTTGAATGTGTAAGCTAGGAATACCACATATAGTTCTGGAGGTTCCATTTAATCAGGAACGTAGATAAGATGGACATTGTTTAGGAAAAGGAGGTGAAAAGGGTGCAGTCTCTACATCAGAAGCTGTGAAGAGCTATTTATAAATAAATATAGTATTAAGCAGACTTCCTGAGTAATGAGATTGTTTTCAAGGGTGATCTGGGTGTGTATCCTTTTAAGTGGGCAAATGGTCTACTATGCATTGAGGGGATTGGAGACATTTGTAGAGAACTCAAGAAAATGTGTTTGCTCCTTCACAAGTGAGATAGTATCCTTCATATTTGCTTGAACTACCAGCAGATCAGATGGATAGTACCTCTCAACCGTTTAGCACAAGAAATCTGGAGAAAGCCAAAAAATAATGGAAGAACAAAGGTCCTACCAGAATTAGGGATGGATTTTAAATATTGCTCTTACAAACTTAGAAATTTGCTACGATAACAGGTTTTGCATTATGCATTTTCTGAAGGATATGAAGTCTAAAACTCAAATATCTTGCCATTATTTATTGACTTCAGTCCTCAATGATTTACCAGAAAACAGCAAATTGTATAAGGTACAGACCAAAAGACAGTCAAAAATCTGAACATTCTGTGAAAATCTGGATGGTTGAGAAGTATGGAGAGAGAGGATCTTAGTTTAGCATGTCATCCAAAACTGTCATCTGCAGTCTACCCCCACACAAATGCTATTTTGCATTTTCAGCACTAAAATTTGACACGTGTGTAGTTGCATGTACCAGGTATCTATTAAATGAAACAGAGCGCACACCCTTCAGGTTTCCAGTAAGTTATGTGAGAAAGAATAAAGGTATCTAATACCTGTACACTTAGTATCACAGTGAGAGTGTGTCAGTCAAGAATCTCAGAGTAGCATTTTTAGGAGGAGGATTTACAAACGGGGAGCAGTTTGATAACACAGGTTGGTTATGCAATTTGAGATTACTTTTTTGAATTTCCTTAGATAAGGTGGTGCTTGAACAGAACAGTCTTTCTACAGCTGATGCAAAAGATAAGACTTTCTGAGGAAATTGTGGGATCAGAATTAAGGTACTACAGTTTAAAAATGTGTGAAGTGAACAGAAAGCAGTAAGCTTTTTAACAGTGTCAGAAATTGAACTGCTGATTAAGTATCTTGGATGTTTGGTTTATTTATTAAGTATCGAAATATATAGAAAGAATTGCAGTGCTATCAGTACTGTAAGGAACAGAGAATGTCTGAACACATTTGTTTATGTATCAGGTTTTGTAAGCTATTCTTTTTCTAGTAGCACAGCTTTGTCTCACTGTGACAGTCTGCCTGATTCTTTAAATATTATTTCACACATTCTTACGAACATGTTTATTTCATCTGCAACTCTCATTATGTAAATTCATTTAAAGAGATTAAGCTGATGATAGCTGGAACAACCGTGTTGTCAGTGAGTTTCTCTTTCCCCTTTTAAAAAATATGTATTCTTACCGAATAATGGCATATTTACTTTTCCTTCCTTGTGTTTATTTACAGTATTGATACCCTGAATTGTACATTTTACATTGCATGGGAGACTCGTGCTGCTTGTGCGGTGAAGCCACAGAAAGTTCAGATGGTAAATGGAACCATAACCATCCCAGCTACTCAGAAAGCCTTAAGTTTAGGAGAAGTTTATTCAAAGTAAGTTAAATTGCAACACTCCTATATATTCCTTTAAGATAGTAATGTTTTCCCATGTAATACAAATTATCATATTTATTTCATATGATTAACATATGTGTGAATTGTCATTTCAAACTCCACAAATAGTCATTAAGAACATTGTATCATAAAATGATGAAGCGCATGTCTACAAGAATTTAAATAAAGAGGACTGAAAGTACATGCACTATTAGGGAAGTACCAATGTTGCATTGATTTCAGTAACAGTTTTTGTGATATATCTACTGATGCTTCAGATCTTTACAAGCTTATGTATGTGTGCATATGTATGTTGACTGGATAAACTGACAAAACCTCAAGACCTTTTTCAGTAACAGTGGCACACAGAAGCAACATGCTAAACAGCAGAGTACATGTAGTGGCAAAATAATGTATTAATTACAAGATCACTAGTTCTGTTTTAGATCTGTGCAGCAGCAGCTATGAAGTGCCTGCCATTCTTGCATTACATGTTTCCATTTTCGAAACCTGAAAGGGCACCATTGGACAACGCAAATGAGTACTGTATTTCATGTGACTGAATTGTAGGCCTCAGGTGTCTGACTAGCCTCCAAATCTGAGAAGCACATCCCTTTCCCTGTGTTGCATTTTCCATGAAAGTGGTTCACATGTATTATGACACAGTTTAATTATTCCGTTGCAGTTGCACGTGTTCCTTTTATGTATTGGAAGCTGACTAGGGTTACTATAAGCAAAGTGTGGTGACAGGTCTGAGGGATTTGGATCACATACACGGCTGTTCTGTCCTGTGCTAACTGGGCTTCCATTATATGATGTGTGTGTCAGCAGGTTGGTCAAGAATGGACATATGAAGACCTTGCCAGAGGGGATTTCCAAGTGCAGTTTTGAAATTCCTGTAGTACCAGCACCCTAAACTTCCATTTATTTTGTAAGTGATTCACTATATATAGGTTCATAGGTAAGTACTAGGCTAATTACCCTTGTGGGCCATTTTAAGCCTAGCCAATTTTCCCTCAGTGAAAATCAAACCCTGTACTTCGTGTCTGGAAGGTAAACACCTTAACCATTATGCCAACCTCCATACCAGCACAGATATACAAAATAAACAAGGTTATAGCCCAACTCAAAGTATTCAAAAGAATCTCCTATTTGTTAACCAGATAAGCATGCAGTGCAGTTGTCAAACATATTCATACCCAGAACAGAATATGCTTTATCTATTATTTCCATTTACTCCCAACACCATACTAATTCCTTGAAATGACTGAAAAGAAAATTCTAAGATTTATTCACCCTGTCCCCTGGCGCCCACACCACAGGGTCACAGTTTGTTACCTACCTACTGAAGTCACGGCACAGTTCGTACTGAACTCATTAATATTCAAGTTGTTCAAAGCCAGCTACTGTCTTTCTCTTAAACAGTTGATATTCTGCAGAAATCCACACTACAACCTAAAAACTTATTCCAGTGTTCAGTTATTGGGACCCTCTTTTACAATATCCACAAATGAAAAAGCATTCTATAAACTATCTCCAAAATTATGGAATATCCTGACCACTGAGCTTTTACATATGACTGCATTACCAGTAGACAGTTCCAGTTGCCTGAAATCAGCCACTGTTGTCTCATGATCATACTCTGATAAACTTGAAGAGCACATGTATACCAAGGTAAAGACTCATACAGTCTTCCTTGAATATTACCAAAGTTGCAGAATATAAACTTGTGACAATGAGATGCATATTATGAGAGCTTCTAGTGGGTTGAAGTTATCCCGACTGCAGCTTAGGTCTGAGATGAAACAAGATGGCACATGCTTTTTCTGCAGTTTATTTGAACTGTGACAGTGTCAGTAGACTGTATCGAAATATGAGTAACTTCTGCACTTGAGACTACACTTCTAGTTAATGTATGTGCCTCAGCGTTTTTTTCTAACCATCCCACTCAAAATTCCTACATTGCTGTTCTGGTGTCCCTTGTTGTATGTTATACCTGTTTTATGTGTCTGTCAGAAGTGTGGTACCCTTATTTATGACTCCTACGACTCCAGCAAATAAAAAATAACTTCAAAAGAAATGAACATTGATACTCACTGCCACACCCTTAAAGCATTTGCATCTGCCACACCTGTGTTATTTTGTAAAAATATGTATACACATATATGTGTATTGACATTGAGATCACTTGTACCTCAGAGTAGGAGCAACATCAGACTTTGTATATAATCCCTGCACTCACACTTAGTCTTGTGTTATGAAGATTGCAATTACAAGTCATAGAATGTCACTAGGTTAGCTGCCAAAGTTTCGCCTGCATTGCATACTGTGCAACTTTATTCTAAGTGTTGCATGTTGTTTAATTTCCCCAGCACCTACCCCCCCTCCCCTCATCACCAGGGTGCAGGTCCTTAATGCCCTCTCAAAGGCAAAAAATACAATATCCAAGGGACCTGATAACATCCCTGGCTGTATCCTACATGAACTCAGGTATGAGCTCTCAGCTCCATTAGGCACCCTATTCAACCAAAGCCTGAGCACTGGCTTCATCCCAGCTGAATGGAGCACAGCCACTGTCATCCATCTACATAAAGGTGGAGCATCCACTGACCCAGCCAGCTATAGGCCTATCAGCCTAACCAGCCTGATCTGCAAAGCCATGGAACGCATTATCATGGACCTTATAAACAAGGATATTGGCAACCTCCAAACACTTGACCCCACACAGTTTGGTTTTGTCAAAGGGAGATCATCCCTGTTAAACTTGGTCGACTTCTTTGAAACAGTCATCAAAGCCATGGACGAGGGGAAGAAGGTGCACACCGCCTACCTTGATCTAGTCAAAGCCTTTGACACTATTCCCCACTCAGGCATAATAGATAACCTCTCCCAGCTAGGCATCAACCTGTATGTTACCAGATGGGTTGCTAACTGGTTCATTGATAGAACCCACTCAGTCAAAGTAGGGGAAGCCACCTCTAGTAGTAGACCCGTAATGAGCAGTGTACCCCAAGAATCAGTCTTGGGATCTCTGCTGTTTGGGATATACTTTTCTAAGGTCCAAGCCAAAACCAGGCACTGTCTTAAATTCCTCTAGTGTTGTGAACATCCTCCAAGAAGGCCTTACCCAAACTAATGACTGGTGCCAGAAGCATGGCCTCAAACTGAATGCCAAGAAATGCATCATTATCCTCTCTGGGCAAAATGTCATCCCCACTAATCACATTAATAACAATGTACTAAGCATGCAATCAGTCATGGGGGACTTGGGGCACCCAGGTTGATAGCAACCTGACTTTTGACGACCATGTTGCCTCCGTTGTATGGAAGGCATTCTACATGGTCCACCTCATAAATAAGGGTATTTCATCCAGGAACAAGAAGGTCATAGCAACTTTGTACTCCTCCCTTATCAGACCCATTATCGAGTACAATTCCCCCTTCGGCATGTACCTTGCCAAGCACATGCAGCAGGTGCAGAGACCACAGAGATTCCTGTCCAGGAAAATCCAGGGTCACAAACACCTATCCTATGCAGATAGGCTAAAAGCCCTGTCCCTCTACTCAGTCTCATACAGACTGCTCAGAGGTGACCTGTGTCTGGCATACAAGGCCATTTCAGACCCAGCCTTGATGAAGTTGCTGCATATCCGTAAGACAAACTCCACTCACGCAACCCACATGCTAGACCTTAACCTGGTCTGTGACATTAATAGAAGTTGTTGACAGGATAGATTTGTGTCGCAAAGACTCCCCCATCTGTGGAATAGACTCCCTCTCCATGTCAAGCAGAGTACTTCTCTAACCCTCTTTAAAAGGAACCTGGATGACTGGATGAGAAACAGAAAATATATCCCTGGGATCCCACCTGTGTCCCTGCTGGACAGGGGAAACAGGTGCTGACTTTAAGGGAACATGGGCGAAATTCTTTGCTAGGCTTATAAGGGCCTCCGGGCCAATAGCCAGGTATCATCCTATGAACCTATTATAGTCTTGCATTTTTTTTTCTTAGTGGAAAAGCATTCCTTTTAAAATGTGTAAGATAACTTTACACTGTACCATTAATTGCAACTGGAACTTTTACAATGTAAAAAGTGTGCATTGAGATTTTTCTCCCCTTGTCCTACTGAGGAGACATAGAAGATTGCATTAATTCTGCTTTGCATTAAGAAGTGGGGGGGGCTTTTTTCCTATGGAAGTAGTCAGGCAGTCTTTTAGGTCACAACTGCAGAGCTTCAGAAATCTTTGTTTTATTCAAGTACTCAATGACTTTCTGTGTTCCCATGAGTCTAGCATTTAGAAATCTAACCGTACTCCCTTTTCATATAGTAGACCTTGCTCTAATACAGAAGGCTATAGTAGATATTAGATTTTATACTATGGCAAGAGTTTTTGACTCTGTACATCAGTCATTCTCCTTTGATAGACTAGGCTTTGCTGGTCTCACTTCACTGTTTTGAGTTGTAATTTATCTTTCATAATCCCCATACTTTTCATTTATTTAAGTATTTTATTTTGTGCGTTTCTTAATCATGTAATTCCACTGGACACGTGTCACTTTTCAGGGGCATCTAGGGAGCACTGTTTGGTTGAGTTATCTTACTCTGAGTCACAAAGTAGGAGGCAAATTCAAGTAAAAGGAGTCAAACCCCGTACCATTGACTGCAGAAAACAGGTCATTAACAGCTGAGAGTCTTAATCCTCTGCAGTAACTGCCCGACAAATTCTTTGCCTATCAAAATAAGTTACTGTTTGTCTGTGTTCTCCAGTGTTGTATTCCAGCTGGGATCCTTCTACTTTCCACATTAAGCCATTTTCCTGTTTTTTTCTCCCAGGTGTTATTTGCCTACAGTTCAGTTGAATTATACTGCTTCTTGCCTATTTCTTATAGGGCCTTTATTTGTTCCATCACTAGTTATCCCTTTCTTCTTTAGGTAGAACTGACCCCTTGATAAGTCCCCCCAGTAAATACTCCTCAAAACCAGTGTGACATTTTAACGTTTACACCACACTTTTTCGTCTTCTGTTAATCTGTAACCCCCTGCCATACTACACCATAAATTGACTTTCTTTGCTGTTTTTCTTCTGTGGCTCTTTCTTTCATCATTCTACCTATATTCTCTACCCCTTTTCTTTAAATATTTGTCACTGACTTCCTTCATGGACGCATTAAGCCACATGGAATTGTCTTTTCATCCTATGTCACTAGACTTTGCTTTGTGTGCTATAGTCATTTATCTGTGTTATATTTCTTACTCTCACCCCAAGAGGTACTTAGCCCTTCATCTTTTTTCTCTATTCTGCTGCTGCTTGTTCCATGCAAATCTCAGCAGATGTGATGCAACTTCTGTGCTACAGCCATCTTAAAACTGTGCATTTTGTAGTGTGTACCATTACAAATTTTAGGACCTTCACTCATGTTCCTGCTGCTCCAGGCTGCAACTACAAAGCAAGCCTTCACACTTAGCAGCTTAGTAATGGTTTGCCAATTATTTAAATAATAAAGTTCATGTTTCATTTATTTTCCTTCAAAACATTGTACTAGTTATATGTCAAGAACAAGTAATAAATATGTCCAAGTAACTAAGGAAAGAATACTTACTTTTTTTGCCTAACAAATTTTGCCTTTTATTATCCCACCCCATTCAGATTGTCTCAAGCATCAGGTGACATAAGACCAAATGGTGACATCTATGTGTATGACATTCAGCTCTCTGGGATCACCAATACCAAAGGTATTTGTAAATCAGCCAGCGTGTGTCAAGTTAAAGATGACAAAATTTTCACTAGGAATGTTGGTTCCTCCAATGATGTGGCGTACTACATACTTGGTAAGTAGTACAACACAAATGTAGCTCATTTTGTTGATATTGTCTCAGCTTGCTTTGTTCTGCATTTTGATAACTAATACTTAATTATTCCTTCTGCAGATGATGATTTGGATGTGGAATTTTCTTCAGGCTCTCAGTGTGGCCGAGATAAGACCAAGACAACATCTTCAACAATCTTTTTCCGTTGCAGCCAATCAGTAGGAGTTGGCAAGCCAGAGTTCATCCATGAAACAGATGACTGCCAGTATTTGTTTAGCTGGTACACCGATGTTATCTGCCCTCTTATGTATGTTGAATAACTCTGTTATGAAGCATGTGCATTGTAGTTTCTTTATGTTCTTGTTTCATCAGTCAGTATTCTTTTTAATCAGATTAACCTCACAGCCATAGAGTAGAACAACAAAAAAATAAAATATTTATTTACTGCTGCAGGTATGACTAGCTGATGAGTATGCTGCTAATAAATTACCCTTTCACCTTGTAAGAACAGTAGTACATACATCAGTATTGTTTTTTTCTTCATACTTGTTGGTTTACACCAATATGGGTCGACCTGATATTATTGAATTCTCACTTACCTGAAAATTACATTCACCAGATGACTTTGCCAAAAACGTATTTTAACAAACACCCGGGAAAAACCAAAGTTCCCCACTTAAGTGCAGTCTCGGAGTTGGTATATTTAATTAGGGGGTTTAGGGGTCTGTGAGTAGCGAAGGTCCCCACAGTTTGATTTGCTTTGGTTCTCTTTTTTTTTGTTTTTTGTGGTGGCCAAGTGGTTAGTTTCCCGGAGTACAACTTCGGTGATCCACGTGTTCTTTAAAATAATGTTTCAGCAAAGTCAGCCTGTGAATTTTCGGGTAAGTGAGAATTTGATAATGTCAGGTAGACCCATAATATAAACACACACACACACACACTAGCATGCATGATATGTGAAAGAATGGCTGTGGAAGAAAGTTAACAGTGGCTCTGCTTATTTTTATTATAACTCTTAGCTGTTAATTCACGTGGGTCAGTATTTTGCATTATTCTTTTTTCAGGGAGGCAGTCATACGGTTCGGTAGTACAAGTACCTTGCAGAAATAATAGCAGTGCTGTATCTAATGTTTTCCTTAATGCTCAGAAAATATAATCACACAGAAACAAACAGGAAGACATCATTTACACATACTTTTAAATTGGTAATAACTGATCAAAGCATAACGAGTGTGGGGCTTTTCTGGCAAAGACTGTTAATTGCAAATGTCAGACTTGATATGAAAAGGTATGAAAATCAGTTTTTGTAACAAGAGCTAAGAAATACATTTCTGGTGTATCTTTATTACAAAAACAAGCAGCTAGCAACTACGGCAGGTGCAAAAGGCCAAACCAAATCAATGCCATTCAAGAAAAGAAGCCAGCACCACAAAAGACAAATAACCATTATTGGTTATTTGTCCTTTGTGGTGCTGGCTTCTTTTTTGAATGGATATTTATTACACCCTGCAAGGAAAATGAAGAATTGTTTTACTTCTAGCATATACTTGCTGAAGTCTTTTAAGTTTTAATATAAACTCATATTTCTTGTGAGAACCACAAGGAGCTTTACGTTTTTTATTCTTCTTCTGAATTGTGGAAAAATGCTGTGTGTTTATATGTTTAGTTTACTTTTTCATAAAAATATTTATGACTTGAGGAATTGTCTGCATTTAAGGAACCATTGATGTCCTTCTTGAGAAACCCCTAAACAATTCAAGCACTGCTCATGACCATCTTTATTGGGAATCTGTCTCCTACACTGGCATTTACCCTTCCTGGATGACATGAAACCCTCCCAGCAAAACAAAAGCAACAAAAAGATAAGCAGAAAAAACCCCAATGGGGCACTTATCTGAATGGCTAGGTACACCAGAAACGTTCTGACTGGCGGCCAAGAAGTTCTGAGGATGGTATGTCCAGGCATCACCTTTATGCACTATGTTACATGAGGAGCTTGTGTGTGTGATGTGCGGTGTACCTTAAGGCAACCTAAAGGCTTTGGTATACTGCCCGGACGTCAGGACACCCTTGGCAGAGGATCCCTCATGTTATGAATACTGCATCAGAGAAGGACATTTACCATTATGGTAAGATTTTACACAACTATACTATGTCCTCCTATATCACTTTTACGGTATTCTAAACAGAAGGGATGTCCTGTCCAGAGCATCACAACTCTCAGTCAGTGTACAAAAGCTTAATGATCTTGTATGCGTCGTACCTTATACCTATGCACCAGCATGAAATGTAGGGAGTAAAAAGGACATATGGATGCCACTACCCAAAATGTCTTTGCCACCAATTTGAATGGAATGTCATTATTGCTATCTGGTCTGAATGCCTTGTTGCTGTACTGAACACTTAGCCAACACATAAGTGCCCTGTTGGGGTTGTTTTCATAGGTAGGTAGTAGGCTATTGGCCCTAGGGCCTATACAAACCTAGCCAAAAAGGTACCCTGGCATTCGCCACCCAAGAAAATTATTTTCCTGTGCCCCTGTCGAGCAGAGCTCCAGAGGTAATCCCCGGGGGGGAATTTCCTATTTCCCATCCAATCATCAAGATTTTTCTTGAAGAGTGCTAATGAGGAGCTTTGTTTGGTATAGATAGCTAGTTTGTTCCAGAGTGTGGGAAGTCTCTGGGACAGGAATCTCTCTCTCCAGCATGTTCTGTTTATTGTGGTGACAAGGTTTAGGTCCCTAGAGCATGTAGCTCAGACAGATTGGGATTTCTTTAAGTGGAGCATGTCCAACAGCTCTGGGTTTGGCATAGCTTTCTATGTTAGGCAGAGATCGCCTCTGAGTAGGCGATATGAGACGGAGTAAAGCTGGAGTTTTTTGAGATGGTCTGCATAGGGCATCTGTTGGAGGCCGGTAATCCTCTTTGCGGACTTTCCAGTTGTTGTAGATGTCTTGTGAGGTATATACCAAAAGGGGCATTGTACTCTATAATGGGTCTAATGTGTGATAGGTAGAGGGGAACAATGACCTCTTTTTTTCCTGGATGAGAAACCTTTTCTGATGAGGTGTGCCACGTAGAAAGATTTCCTGACTACTGTGGTGATGTGATTATCAAAGGAGAGACTACTGTCCACCTGTGTCCCATGGGTCTCTTCTCACACATTCGGTGTTAAGCAGACTACCACCTATGTGGTAGCTCATGGGTACAGATTTTTTACCAAAGGGGATGACAATGCACTTTTTGGCATTGAGCTTGAGGCCATGGCTTTGACACCAGGCATCTGTCTCATTGATGCCCTTTTGTAGGATGTCCACATTGTTAGGAGTTTCAGTTATGGCTACTAGTTTGCAGTCATCTGTGAACTTCATTAGCCAAAGACCTTCTATGTTAGCCTGTACTTCAGAAAAGTAGACACCAAACAGGAGAGGACCCAGGACTGAACCCTGTGGTACTCCACTTATTACTGGTCTGAAGTCTGATTTGGAGTCTGCTACTTTCACTGTGTGCGTTCTCTCAGTGAGCCAGTTGGCAATCCATCTTGTAACATAGGGGTTTATACCTAGTTTAGTGAGTTTATCTATAATTCCAGAGTGGGGGATGGTGTCAAAAGCCTTGGCCAAATCTAGCTAGGCTGTGTGAACCACCTTACCCTCGTCTACGGCTTTGATGACTGCTTCAGAGAAGTCTATCAGGTTTAGGAGACATGATCTGCCTTTTACAAACCTGAACTGGGTGGGGTCCAGAGTTTGGAGATTACCAATGTCTTTGTTTATAAGTTCCATGATGATACGTTCCATGACCTTGCAGACCAGGCTCATTAGGCTAATTGGGCAGTAGTTCCCGGGGTCTGTGGTGGCTCCCCCTTTGTGGAGTGGGATAACCGTTGCTGTGCGCCATTCAGTGAGCACAAAGCCTGAGGTGAGGCTATGACTGAACATGGTGCTTAGGTGGGATGCCAGTTCATTCTGTAGTCCATGAAGAACGCAGCCTGGGATGTTGTCAGGTCCCATGGATGCTATGTTCTTGGCTTTAGAGAGTGTGGTTTTTACCTGTGCAGCCATGATTACAGGAATTTTGCATTCTTCTGGTATAGAGATGAGCTCTTTAGGGGGTGGGGGTAAAGTTAGCACTGAACCTATCTGCCAGAATGTTGGCAATATCAGTTGGTTCTGTATATTTAGTGCCATTGTGCTGTAATTCAGAGCAGATCTGAGTATTTTGCAGTGAGATTCTTAACATAGCTGTAGAATGCTTTGTGGTTGTCTTTAGAATCAGTGGCGATTTTGTTTTCATAACTAGGTTTGGAGGATTTTATGAGGGATCTCAGCTTCTTACTGAGGCTGACCAGGGAGTTCTTCCAGTCATGGGATTTTACTTTTTTTGCAACAGTTTCTTTCTTCTGTTGTAGAGTTTGTTTATGGCAGGGAACCACCAGATTGGCTTCCTTTTTTGGAGGATAGCATCTTGGTTCTGTTAGGGATAGCACGATCCATGCACTCATGTAAGTGCTTATAAAGTGCATTTGTGTAGGATTCAGCAGTCGTACCTCTATTGTCCGTCTGCATGGGTGTCGTGAAGTTTGCCACTTCTGTCTTAAGAAGCATGAAGTTGGATTTGGAGAAATTTTTTACGGTGGTTTCCCTTATTAGGGATGGGGGTGAGATGTGGATGTCTAGGCTGATTAACTTGTGGTCGGATCTGACCAACAAGGAATTGACCTCTGGTGTGGAACATCATTCGCCCATGTTGGTAATGACCAGGTCTAGGATATTGCTGCCCCTGGTGGGAGTATGGATAAGGTGATCCAAGGGTTGGAATTTATGAATTCCAGAAAACGTTGAGCAAAAGAGTTGGTACATGAGTAGTTTTCCCAGTTAATAGTGGGGTAGTTGAAATCACCCATTAGTAGGGTGTTGGGTGTACCCTAATATTTTCCAGTGTATCAAGAAATGAGGAGTGGGAATCCTGGGGCATGGTGGGGGAATCTGTAACAAGTTACAGTTTGGATTGCAGTCTTGCCCAGAGTAAGTTGCAGTTGGATAATCTCGGATGCATTATGCTGAGCAACTAGCCTGGAGGTGTGGATATCCTTAATGAATATGGACAAGCTTCCACCTTTAGTGTTTCGGTCCAGGTTAGGTGGCCGAAAGGTGTGGTATGAATTATAGTCTGGTAATGCAGGGGTGCTTTTTGGAGCCTTGAACCAGGTCTCTATGTCACTACACAGATGTCGATGTCTTTTTACTTTTCTTGGTCTTGTATTTTATTTTGCTACCTAGAGTTCATGTAAACCAAGAAGGGAAAATGTCAGTGTGGGAGGCAGATTTCCCATAAGGAATGTAGCAAACAGTGTATTTTTTGTTTGGGTGTATCACACTACCATACCTGTTGTAGTATCTGTAAGGCATTTGTACCTAAGACACTCAGTCATCTTCCCTGGCCATTTACCTTGAAAACAGTGGTTTTAAACAGTTAGCCCAGGGTACCATGGGAGAGTCCTTTAACCCTGAGATACTCCCATTAGGTAAGAACAAGGCCAAGAAGTCTCAGCCGGATTCTTTGGCTGTCCATCCTCCAGAGGATATCCTTCTAGAAGCAAGTAAAAGCTGTGTAGGTCATTTGGCGACCGGCATAGATCCATGTTTTCACACTTCCTCTGAGACTTTGCAGATGTCTGCTCTGGACGTCAAGGGGAAACTGCATTTGATTATCTTGGAGGATCCTAGAGGGAATCTGCAGATATTGGACAGGAAGGAGGTTTTGGGTTCTCTTATTGAATCTTGCCAAGGGTCGGAACCTTTGGTATTTGTTAGGGCTGATGTTTCTTCCAAGGAAAGACGAAAACTAATCATTTTTTGGTCCATCCTAAGAATCCTCAAAGGGAATGGCAAGAGTTTACTCAGGGCTTGTTTTCTGCCGTGATGGCCCTAAGTCCTCCTCAAGGAGTTTCAGTACCTGTTTCTCTTTGGACCTGTACCCCTTCTAAATGGCTTAGTGAACCAGATTTCTTGGATGAGAATTCAGTGTCTGATGAGGGGTCTTTGTCCTATTCTTCACAGATGCTTTTGGCTTATGGTTCGGATGAAGAGGAGTCTGTAGCCCTGAGTCTCCTTTTAAGAAATTGCCCTTTGGGAACACAATTGCTAGGATGATAGAATACTTTAAGTGGGATTCTGCTCAAGTCTTTGATATTCAGAGAAGATGTTATGAGTTGCTTCAGGTGGATACTCCTAAACTATCATAAGTTCCTCCTGTGTTGGCTGCCTTGTTAGGCACTTTCATTGCTGCTTCCAAGTCTCCTGATTCTCAGCTTCCTGCTCCTAAGAAACCTGATAGGTTCTGTGAGGTTCTTGAGGATTGTCAATTTTTATTTAAATGACCTTCTGATCCTGCTGCGGTGTCATTTTCTTCTGACAAACATTCTGAGCTCTTGCCCTCTTCCAAGCTTTTGCTTTCTGATAATGATAGTAGGGCTATGGAGAGGATTGGTATGAAAGTTTACACTCCTTCTACATCAGCCTTTAGGGCTGTTAATTACCAGACCCACATGGCCAAAAATGCTCTGGTCTTGATTGCTCAGGCTTTCCAGGTTATTTTTGATCTCCCAGATTCTGAAGGCAAATCCTGTACTGTATCTATTTTAGATTCTGTTTCTCAAGTGGCTTGTCACTGTTAAATGCATCTATGATGCTGCTGATGCCTTTTCCAAGGATGCAGCCTTTGGGTCTGTCATGAGGTGTTATTCTTGGCTTTATCTCCAGTCTCTGCTTGTGGGCACATAGACCAAGTTGTTGGATGCTCCTTTGAATAAATAACATCTTTTAGGGACTGCTGCTGCTGCTGACATGTTTAAGTGTCTTCAAAAGAAAGGCGAAGCCTTGGTGGACCTTAAACATATTTTTGTTTGTCCTATCCCTAAGTTCCAGAGGAATTATCCTTCTAGATCTCATTTTTATTCACAGGCAACCTTGCCAGACCTCCAAGGGCAGGAAGGGTGGTAGGCAGGCCCCCTCTGCTAAGGCTTCTCAGATTATGTGGCCCAGAAGCCTTCTTTATCTGATAAGTCTGCTTCTCTTTAACAGTTTGCCCCTCTTCTTTTACAGCAGGTTCCATTGTCCCTTCAGTTTTCCCTTTATCTTCCACGCTGGCATCTCGTCACTTCAGACTCTTGGGTTCTTTCTGTCATCCATCAGGGTTACTTTGTGGTGTGGAAGGCTCTCCATCCTTTTTTCAGGGATTTCTCAACCCCCTGTAGAACAGCTTCCTCATTTCCCAGAGGTTCTAGGGTCCTTGGTGAATCAGGTGACCATTCGACCTGTTGTCCCTTCCCAAGTGAGAAAGGGTTTTTATTCCAATATGTTCTTGGCTCCTTGAAAGGAGGGCAGTTGGAGACCTATTCTGGATCTCTCCCAGCTCAACACCATTCTCAAGGTCCCTTCTTTACAGATACTTACTCTTCAAATGCTCTTTCCTCTTTTATTACCTCAGGCTTTTCTAGTGTCTTTGCATCTGAAAGATGCTTACCTTAATATCCTCATTCACCCTGTTTTCAGTAAGTTTTGACATTTCACTGCATCTTCCTTTCATTTTCAGTTCTCTGGTTTGCCCTTTGACCTCTCTTCTGCTCCAAGGGTATTCACAAAATGCCTAGCTCCTGTGATTTCTTTTGCAGGTTCCAAGGCATTCAAATTTTTCTTTATCTAGATGACCTGTTGCTTAAGGCACCTTCTCAGTTGCCTGTTACAGGATCTGGCGTTCACCATGTCTATTCTTCAAAGTCTGGGGTTCACTATCAACTTCCACAAATCCATCCCAACTCCCTCTCAGGATCATATGTATCTGAAATGCAGGATTCAGACAGTGACAATGTTAGCATCTGTTCCACCTCCAAAAGTTTTGTCATTGACCGCCTTCTTTCAGTGTCTTCTACTCTGACTGCCATGCTGGCCAGGGGGTTTCTTTGGGCCCTGAGCATCATGGCCTCTTCTATTCAATCCTTCCTTTTGCCAGACTGCATAATTTATTTTATTTTTTTTTTTTTACATTTGTTGAATGGGATAGTCTAACTGGATTTATGTCCATTTTCAGTAGAGTCCCGGGGAGATAAGCTCCACAAGATTACTAGGCTACTAACATACAGGTACTAGTTGTCATACAGTTAAATACTACAAATTTTAAACAGTTCAGGAATCTTCACAGTTTATACAAAAAACATGTCACAAGCATTATATAAGATATTTTAGACTTTATGTGCAAGACTTCATTAGTAACTAGGAATTAATTGTTACACAAATACATAACTTCAGATTTCAGCAATGCTCACTATTTAAACAATACTTGTTGCCTGCCTTGGGTAGGGTGCTTTAGAATTATATGCAGAAGAATTGAACTAGTTATTTTAAATTATCTCTATTAGGATAAGATATGTTTTTGCCAAGGATAGGCCTTGATCTAAAAAGACACAGAGCAGGAATTAGGTCTTAAGAGAGGGTATTTGGGATATAGTATGAGATTAGTCTGGATTTGTACAGGGACATAACCAATGGGTTTTAAGATAGAGCTTCAGATTGTGTTTAAAGTGTAAATGAAGACAGTGATGTAAGTTCATGGGGGAGTTGGTTCCAATACTTTCCAACTGCATTACTGAACAGAGCATCTCCTGCCATGTTATTAGATTTACATGTTGATACAAGTAGTTTATTAGATGAGCGTAAAGTTGAAAGGTTCTTATATTGGGTAATGAGACTAGCAAGTATTGGGGTACTGGTAGGTTGGAAAAGGGTTTTGTGCGCAATGGTGAGTTGTTGAAAGTGAATCTGATTCAGAAGCTCTAACCAGCCTAATTGTTTCAGGTTATGGCAGTGATGGGTCGTAAAGGAGGAAGCAGTAGCAAATCTGGCAATGCTATTGTAAGCGTTGGCTAGCTTGTTAAGGTTATTTTTTGACAAGTTAGTATATATGGAAGAAGCATAGAGAAGTGTGGAGATAAGGTGGGAATAGGCAATAGTGGTTCTGGCTAGTGGGGAGAGAAAGGGTTTCATCCTATAGAGGGAGCCTGGTTTCCTGTTGACAGTTATTATGGTATTGTTTCTATAGATTTCAAAGTTCAGGCTGTTATCAATGGTTACCCCTAGAAGTTTAGTTGCTGGATTGGGAGATATGAGTGTACCATTATTGGATAAGACTGAAAGCTCAGAGAGTCTCCCACTAGATTGAACTCTGAAGGAATGTATACTGCCTGAAGATTTAATAGATAACTGAGAGCCACCTCCCAAGCCAACCAGCCTGCAGAGGACACGATTTTGTGCCTCCCTGCTTGTTGACATATGACATCACTGTATAACTTCAGTGGTACCTCAAGTTAACTTAAGTGGCACCTCAAGTTGGTTTGGCCACAGCATTGTCACCTTCTAGATTTCAGTGAACCTCTCCTTTCCTGTCTAAAGAAGGAATTCAAGTGGTGGATTCAACAGTTTACTCTTAAACCAGGCTGGTCCTTTCAGCCTCCACTCCCTTCTCAAGAATGTTCACTGATGTCTCAGACATGGGGTGGGGGGCTTCTTTTGGTCACCTGAAATATCAGGGTCTCTGGCCTCCCGATCAGAAGTTAAATCATACCAATATCAAAGAGATGAGAGCTCTGACTCTGGCTCTTCAAGCTTTTCTCTCCAGGCCCCTTGAAGGTGTACACAGACAACACTACAGTGATGTCATATGTCAACAAGCAGGGAGGCACAAAATCTTGTGTCCTCTGCACGCTGGTTGACTTGGGAGATGGCTCTCAGTTATCTGTTCACTCTTCAGGCAGTATACATTCCTTCAGAGTTCATGTCTAGTGGGAGACTCTCTGAGCAGGTCCAAAGCACAGGCTTACAAATATTTGCTTCATAGAGACATGTTCCTGGACATTGCCCATCAGTGGGGTATTCCATAGGTAGATCTTTTTGCCTCCCCTCTGACTAGGCAGCGTCCTGTCTTCTATTCCAGAGTGCCATACCATCTGGCATGGAAGACAGGTGCCCTATCTTCTCCATGAAGGGGGATGTTTCTTTATGCTTTCCCTTGTTTTCCTGTACTTCCAAGAGTCCTGCAGAAGGTTTAGCTGGACTCTCCAAAAATCTTTCTAGTGACTTCCTTTGGCCGGGACAGCACTGGTTCCCTTTCTTAATGCATCTGGCCAGGGACAATCACCACAAGTTACCTCACCAATTGGATCTCCTTATACAGGGCATCCATCCTCACTTGTCCACTCTTCAACTGACACTGTGGGTGATAGAGCACATACTCAGAAAACAGGTGCCTGAACAGGACCAATACACTGAGTTTTATAGGAAGTTGGAGACCCTCAACCAAAAAATATTTAACGTCCAAATGGAAAAGATTTTCTCTTTGGTGCCATGCTCGTAACCAGGACCCTTTTTCATTGGGGTCTCGATGGTCCTGTCTTATTTATGTGAGTTACTTCAGCCTGGCTTGGCCAGGCCTATTCTTCTGTTAAGGCCCTTTCAGCAATTTCTGCTTGTATGCCCTTGAATCCTACTTTGGCTTCTGAGTTTGAGGTCAAACAATTTCTTAAAGGCATCATGCTTGTTAGGCCTCCAAGAAAACCTGTTCCTCCTCCTTGGGACCTTCATTTTCTTTTGGAAAAATTGATCAGGCTCCTGTTGAGCGTGCAAATTCTGCTTCTTTGCAACATTGTACCTGAAAAACTGTTTTGTTGCTGACTCTTACTTCTGCTGTGAAGGTTTCTGAGCTCCAGGGCCTTATGGCCATTCCTTCTTTTTTTATTTTTTCACAGGGAGAGGGTGTCCCTTCATACTAATCTGTCTTTTTATGCCCAAGGTAGTAAATGAGTTGTCCTTGAGTCAGTTGGTACAACTCCCTTCATTTTTCCCCTTCTCCTCAGTCTACTAGTGAGAGGGTCCTACATACCTTGGATTTGCACAGACAGCTCAGGTACTATTTGGATAAAACTAAGGCCATTGTACGTTTGAGCAGCTTTTTGTTTCCTTTCATCCCAGGGCATTATGTTTGGCTGTTTCTAAGCAATCCATCTCCTCTGGGATAACTAAGGCCATTTTCTTTTGTTATACTTTTCATGGCAAATCTCTGTCTTACTTCTCTTAGAGCTTATTCCACTAGGGCTGTTGACTCTTCTGGTGCTTTCTTCAAGGGGTTGGACACCAATTCCATCTTTGAAGCTGCTATTTGGTCTTCAGTGCATACCTTTACTAAGCATTATAAGTTGGATATGGTTTTTAGGGGCAGAGCAGGTTTTGCTGAAACCATTTTATATGGGTTTGTTGAGGGATCTCCTCAGCCTTCCATCTCCTATTCTGTCTCTTGAGCTTGTATACTCTTCCTACTGTTAATAACACTACAACACTGATATAGAAGGACATAGTAATCTTACCATAACAAGTAGATGTCCTTCTCTTCAATGTTGCAATATTCACTTCCTCACTCCAACCCCCTCTTGTTTGTTCTGTTTTTTTGATTTAGAGTGCCTCCTGGCTGAGGGTTTCCCCTTTTTCTGCATCTTTTTCTTCTGGGTGTGCATGGACTCCTTTGTCCTATGGAGACTGTTCTCTTCTGGGGCAATTCAGTTCTGGGTAGTTATGTCTGTACGTCCCTTTTATGCCCGAGTTTCTGTGTGAGGAGCTTAGCTGTGACGTGCGGCACATGCAAGATCATTAGACTTTTGTATACTAGCTAAGTGTTGGGCTGCCCTGGGTAGGATATCCCCTCTGGTTAGAATACTGCAACAGTGAAGAGAAGGATATTACTGTTATGGTAAGATTTTACAGAACTGTACTTTCATCTTTAAAATATAAGCCATCAAAACACCAATTTTGACTTAACTGGTTTTGTACCCTATACCTTTAAATTGTATGGGATATCTTTTCACCCCGTAGAATGGCTTTACATTGTGTTTGCGTAGTTGTGCACCTATTTTCTTTTCATTAATTAACTTAAGACTACAATCAGATTAGTCTGTCTTTGCAATTAATTCTGCATTGCTGTTTCCAGACCAGAATTTATTGGGAAAGATGATAAATTGCCAGGTGAAGAAGGCTTGTCTGGGCGAAGTCAAGCTGTTGGAGCAGTGCTGAGTCTCCTACTGGTCGTACTGACTGTGTGCTTAGCTATCTTACTACTCTACAAACAAGAACGAAGGTGAGAGTTTATTTTTTTTTAATAAATGCTATAAAATAGTTGAGTAGTTTTTATTTCCGGTGTGGCTTTTTTTAAATTTTGTGTTTCTGTGGGTGTGCAACCATTTTTTTTTTCAGTTTGAAATTATTCTTGTGTGTTGTATTTAGCATCGTATGTTAAGAGTGTACTGGACAATAAGGAATGTGTGGAACTGCTGGAAGTACGTAGTGAAAAGATGCATTTAAAATGGACTCCAGAATGTCTCTAACATTTTGATTACATATTTGTCACACATAAAACCTTCCATTCAGAACATGGTTATTGTGGTACATCAGAATTTTTGTATCAGAAGGACCTATCTTTAAATAGAAAGCATTTATATTTACTATATTTGAAGTAATGTGGGAAATTCAAATAATGCAGTTTTTCTGCTTTGTCATTTCTATAATTCTGTGTTGGTGTAACACTTAGTTGGAGGTATCATATTACTGATTCAGTGTCTGTAAAGATTGTTGGCTGAGTTTTGTAAAGGACATTTTGTACCCAGTGGTGACGTGTTACTAGGCTGCTGGTATATAGACCCTCCAAACTGATTTTAAACATGCCTTTTACGTGTTTATTTTTATTTTTGCTGTCCACAGAGGTTTTGCGCAATGGCTGCCCTTCTGTCGCTCAATCAACCAATTTTTGATTCTCTCACAGTGAGAGCCAGGTACCACCAGACTGGTAAATGGCTCTACTTCCCTTTCATTCCTTGGCCAGAGGGACTCATAAGCCTATTTATGACCCCTTCCCCTGGAAAGATAAGAGTTTGGATGATAGGGAGCAGGCCAGTCTGCTGGACCTGATAGACTCCTTCTCCCTTGACCCTAGGAACTTCTACTCCCACGGCAGCTCACTAGATCGGCTTCCTAACTTTTGAAGCATGGTTCTTCAAGTTGTATTTAATCATATACAAGTGATTGAACATCCTGTTCTAGTGACTGTTCAAGACAACAACTACAGGGGCATTGAAACCGGAATGTTAGAGAGAGCAAGGGAGTGCCATAGTGTATGTTGCTGATAGCTAAAAACATACTGTTGTAACGAATGCTGGCAAGTTGTTTATTGGTGTAGTAGTTACAGACATAGACCACAGAAGACAATGTCAGAATCTCAGATCCAGACAAAATTTTTTTTTATGTTGTCTGACCCATCCGATGTAATGATTGCCAGTGCCCTGACTTATTTTCTTTGACTGGCTGCCTCTATCCTACAAGTGGGTGAACTGGCTTTCTTGTGTATATACCTTTATTTAGGTCACTGTCTTTTTTGTGTGTGTTTATTCCCTTGCTTATGCCACTACCTGTATTTCTTTATGTATTTACTGCTTTGATTACTCAGCTGTGTCTCAATATTGCACAGGCACTGTAGAGGATGTCCAGTTGCTTCTGTAATGTTAAATGCCATTTGAAAACCATGTTTCAGTCAAAAGTTAGGGCACCCTCTCAAGCTCATTTAGTGCTTCTGACCAGGAGGTGCATGCATATTTCCACCTGTGTGCTCAGCCTCTGTCCGTTGCCAGCAGTTGATGTGCAAGCTTGAACTGTAGCTGCTCACTGCCATCCTTCATGTCTGGGTCACAGTCACGGCTTTATCCCTCTGTACCATGAGTGTAGGGGATGTTTTATGCCAAATAAATGGTTTTCCCATTCAGGACTATAGAAACCAAGCAGGTGCAATACTGTACAAGTGTGGAGGTTTGATTTCTGTTTAAAAAATTGGTTATTAAAACAGTTCAGTGTGTGTGTGTGTGTGTGTGTGTGTGTGCGCGTGCGTGCGTGCCCCCCCCCCCCCCCAATGGTAAGTAAGGTGATCCTGCCTTTTTTCTCAACCTCTTACAGGAGTTACAAATAATGCTTTTGTGGAGGCTGGTAAGGCTGCTGTATGAAGCAATGAGAAGCCATTTTCCATTGGCTCAGGCTACTTTAGGTAAACAGGTGCTTGAGACAGACAAAAAAGTATCAAAACTAAAAGAAAGCTGCTGCCCTTTGTGGACAGACTCAGACACACAAAGCAAGGTGCAGCCATGGGAGTACAGGGTTTTAATTAAGAAAATAAATATTTTCTTTGTATTATTCTCCTGTACTTGGTGCTGCCGACCAGCATGAAATAGAAATATATTTTTTAATACTGATTCAGTGACCCTGTAATAACTTAGGAGGCCAATGAGACAAGAGAAAGAGAAACTGTAGCTTGATTTTTTTCATTTGTCTTCTTAAGGGCAAACTTTCGCTGTTTAAATTAAACTAAATGCAGTTAGTAACTGGTATGGAGCTGCTGCCACCTTTGATTGTTAATGATCACCTATTACTTCATCTAGTTACCCAGGTAGAACTATTCTACCCCAAACATATGGGCTTTTCAGAATGAACTCCTACGAAAACTTTTGTACTTTTTTTCTCAACTATTGTACTACTTTTAATCTTACAAAGTACTGCATATATAAACCTTACTACCAGAAATGTTAAACTGTCTACTACATTCCGAAATTAGTCTGTAATGTACTTGTATATTGTCCTGATAACAAGATGTTAATATCTGAATATTGCATCCTGAAATGTATTCTTAGATGTAAGCGAAATCCTCACTTGTACTGTACTGTATGTGGAGCTTTTCTCCCTGGGCCTCTGCTGAAAAGGGACCTGTGTCCAGTGTGACTTTCCCGGTTATCAAATGTAAAATAAAAATAAATAAATAAAAAATAAATAAATTGTACTTATTGTAGTTTTGTTGTGATGCATTCAGATGCAGCAAAGGTATTGTATTGTTTGTGTATTTGTTTTTATTTATGTTTATTAAACAGGTGGTGATCTGGTCACTGGCCCTTTTCAGCCACAACCTGAACTCAGAATAAGTATATAATACAGTGATGTTCTAATGTAGGTAAATGTCCTGCAAAAACAAATTAACAATGTAAGATGACAGGTATATGCCTGTTAATATACAGTTAGGTACAGTGAATATTTATGAACATAGAATTTTTACATACATACAGTGTTTTGACACTTTTCTGCTCATCGATTATTAAAGAAAAAAAAAGTGATTTTTTTTTTTTTTTTTTTGCATTGGTTCATAAGTGGATGCAAGGCTGTTGGTCCAAGTGTCATTTTAAGCCTAGCCAAGCTACCCCCAAATTTACCAAAATATTGCTGACTTGTGCCAAATACCCAAAGGAATTTTACAGTTACAATATAAGCTTGTACATATCATGCGTTAACAGGCTGCCCCTGTCCATTAGGGTCACAGGTGCCAAACCAGGAGTAAGTTTGCAGTTTCTCATCCATTGGTCTAAGTTACATTTCAGTAGAGTTAAAGATGAACTTTGCTTCACATAGATGGGAAGCCTATTTTAGAGAAGGGTTAATCTTTGAGACACATTCCTGTCCCTCCAGCATATCCAGTTTATGTTGCAGATGAGCTTTTACACCTGTAGCTTGGATATTTTTAATGCTGTTTGTTTTGCAGATGTGCAACAAATCCTTCAGTGTGGGATCAGAGGATGCCTTGTACGCACAGTAGTCTATAGTAGACCAAGTACAGAGACAGGGTTTTGAGACGTTCACATAGCACTTGCTGTTTACTCCCTGTATTCTTTTTGTGAGGGACTTCTGTGAACTCTCAAGGTACCGTAAGTTCCTGGCCAGGAAAATGTCAAAAGGTGCAATGTATTCCAGGATTGATCTGATGACAGTAAAACTATGAAATCCCTGGACCTGGATGCCATGCCCATGCTTATAAATTGTGCAATGTAGAATGATTTTTTTCACAACAATAGAAAACGTGGTCAAAGGTCATGTTAGTGTAAACATACATTCCCAGATCCTTGACCATTTGGTCTACTTTTAGGGATATGTCATCAGTGTGGTAATTTCCAGGTGTAGCCATCTTTCCAAAGGGTACTGTTATGCATTTTTTCACATGAAGTTTTAGTCCATGGCTCTGACATCAGTATTTTATCTGGCTCAGGCCCTTTTGAAGGATAGCTGTGTCTTTAAGATTTTAGCAACCATGCCTAGTTTGCAGTTGTCTGCAGACTTGGCCAGCCAGAGGCCCATGATGTTTGCCTTGAATCCAGAAAAGTAGACGCCAGAAAGGAGAGGTATGAACATCAATCCCTGTGTGACTCCCCTATACTAACTACTTGTGCTCTATCAATGAGCCCACTGGGAGACATATGGATGTATTTATAGGCAGTTTTGTAAATTTATCTTCAATGCCCACATGAGGAATTCTGACAAAAGCCTTGGCGAAGTCAGTGCAGGAGACGTGCACTGTTTTGCTCTCATCCATAGCTTTAATGACCTTCTTGAAGAAGTCTACAAGTTAACTAGGCATGATCTGCCTTTGGCAAAACCAAACTGGATAGTGTGCGTAGGATTCCTATGTCATTTTGTCAGCCTCATGATAATTCTTTCCATGGCCTTGCACAGGAGACTAGTCAGAAGGTTCCCCTTATGTAGGAGAACTGTTGCAGTAAGCCATACATCTGACACAAACTGAGTCTGGGAGCTGTGTTTAAAAAGAGATTTTCGTGAGCCTGACAGGTCATGCTTCATGCTGTTCAGGAGGCATCCTGGGATAATATCCAGGGCCCATTAAAGGAGTTTTCTTTGCCTTGGGAATGCAAGGTGGACCTGCTCTGTGTTGAGAGTTGGTGGAGGGTGTTTCCTGAGGGGTGACAGGGGATGATATGGAGTAAATCTGGAGCTAAATTTATCAGCCAGTAGATTTGCTATTTTCCCTGGCTCTGTGTAGGTGGTTCCACTCGCTGTGCAGTTACTGACACTTGCTTTAAATCTAGAACTTCATTCTATGGCATGCCATGCAAATAACATGCAAGCTGATTAGCATTATTTATTTATTTGTTCATCCATTCTTTAACAGGATGAGTGGAGTGGTCCAGAGCCCTTTTTCAGCCACAACCCATGTGCCATGGAACGCAATTACACAGAGATTGTAATACCAAAATGCAATTATACAATTACAGACATTATACAGAGGAGGGTACACAGCTTTGTTTTCAAAAATATGCAGTTCAATCAATAACAGGAAGTAACAAACAATGTGAACAGTCTTGTGATACTTTTCATAATATTTAACACCTACAGAGAACTACTAGATTGTTAATGCAACTTTATGCTTCATTGCTGCGCTAGTTACATTGTTCAGTTCAGAGTTTTTTTCTCTAATCCATAAGGAGAGTTCTACATTCCTAATATGTTAGCTGATAGTGGAGAGGTGTTGGAATTAAGCTAGGAGGTTGGACAAGAGGTTGTGGTAGTTAACTCTTGTCAAGAAAGCAATTGCATATATGTGTGTGTGTGTGTGTGTGTGTGTGTGTGTGTGTGCGCGTGTGTGTATTTACTTCAAAATACCAAATTACTATAACATCGAACCACAAAACATTGAGACCATAATATCAAAAGTACAGAAGTTAAAACATCGAAATCCCATTACAATGAAAATTTAAATCATCGAGTCGTATATCGTCAAAAGTGTTAAATGCTTATGGTTTAAAATAATTCTGTGGTTGTAGTTTTTAGTAAACAAACATGGCAGATGGTACATTTTGCAGTTTAAGAGAAGTTGTCAGTTTGTAGAGTAAAGGTTTATCAGATAACGGTTAAGCATTGTTGATGCTGAGTGATGGATTTATTAGTTTGAAAGAAGTCATGTTAGTGTTGCAGAAAGTGACGGAATAAGTGGGGAGGAAATTTTTATTTTGGCAGTATGTATGTGTTTTCAGGAAAGTACAGGTACATGTTTGAGATATTATTTGGACATTTCTTATGGAGAACCCAGTACAGTGGGGACTGGGAAATTTACCTTTTCTTCATTGTAGTGCGATCTCAGAGTTCGTATATTTAATTTACGTGGGGTGCAGGAGGGCTTGCCCCCCTGCAGAAACATTGAAACAATTGTGTTTGTAGGTTTAGTTATGTCTGAAGTGGAGGGGGTATTACTAACGTGTGCGTTGTAACATTCAATGTTATGGGATGCCATGATTAAAATTTTCAGTGTTATGTGGTTTTGTTCTAAATTTTTGGTGTTCTGTGTTTTAATGTTATGATCGCAATGTTTTGTGGTTCAACGTTATAGTAATTCAGTATTTTGAAGTAGATCCGTATATGTATATATGTGTAGGTTTACTTTAGAAGTGAACTTCGAATAGCATTAAGTCAAATGCATGGTTTCAAAGTTTTTAAAAATCAAAAGTAAACCTAGCAAATCTGTAATACCAATATCCGTACGATACATGCAGTTCAATGGTCACATTTTCACAACATCAAGTACCGAACACTCGGTTTTAACATGGTTCGGAATTGAGATGTAAAGCCGTTTCTGTTTCCAACATTATATTTTGACGGTGTGATTAAATGCACAAGTTCACTTCTGGATTATGGTAGTAAACCATGTGTGCGTGCATATATTTGTGATTTATCATTTTTCCTGAAGAGTTATATGCAGTTATTTGTAAGATTTCATCTGTAAGGTGGTTTCAGTTTACTCAGATAACTTTGCTGTAGCTATTTTCACCAGAAGCAAGTCTAAAAGGGGGGGGGGGTAGGGTCTCACTGGTGTGTGTTACTCATATTAGCCATGTGCAAATAGTAGAGAAGTGCTTTTGGAGGTCGTTTTGTTTTGATGTAGAAGTGAGGCCAGTTTTATGGAGGGTGATATCTGCATATTGGGTTATGGTTTCAGATGGAATGTAAGTGGTTATATCATTGATAAGTAGAACAAATAATCTTAGGACAAAGGACAGAGAGCCCTGTAGGACTCCAGCAGAAAGGATGCAATTGTTTGTAAGTAGTCTGAGTATACCCAGCAGTTCTATTAGTCATGTAACTTTTGAACCAGTTCAGTTGTTGTCATGGAACCCACAAGTGATTGGCGTTTGTAGTGAGATGACATGATCTTTACCTTGACAGGCTCTGCAGAGATAAAAATAAATTGCCCCATTTAGCCAGCTCTCTTCCAATACAGAATAATATTTTGCATGTTATTTTATATATCATTGTTACTGTAATATGCCCACTTCCGAAACCATCTACGAGTTAGTTATTAAGATGTATTTATTTAGGTGGTCATAAACCTGGCTGTAGATTTATTTTTCAACTTTTTAGTCACTGGGTATAGGATGGCAGTTGGACAGAAGCTTTGAGGGGGAGACTGTGGAGTACTTAGGAGTAGGAATTGTAAGAGGGTTGAACTGGGATGGGATTTTGCAGTGATGGTAGAGATGCTGAGGGTGTGGGCTAGGAGTTTAGCAAGGTTGATGCTGCTGGAATTTGAAATGGATCTGATGTCTATTTTCTTGAGTATTTTTGAAAGATTTTGCATACAAGTCTCTAAAGTAGAATGTGGGTACCCAGTTGGAGTGTTATGGGGGTAAAAGCAGAAGAAGTGGTCTGAGGGGGTGGAGAGGAGCAGGAGGATGAGGTAGGACTTGTTCCACTATTACATGAATGCAAGTGGTTACCTGTTCTAGTTTTGTTGACAGGGGATCTTATGAATGCTTTGAAGTCAGTGAGTATGTATATATCAGAAATGATAAAGAATTTGAAAAGTAAATTATTAACTCTCTAGAAATGTTTTGGCTGGATTAATGAGGTTTGTAGATTTGCATATAAACGTAAGGACTTGGCCTTTTTATTTGTAGTTTGCAGGAATGGTGTAGGTCAAGGAAGCTTTGGTGGTCTTGGCCAGAATTGGAAGTTTTCCAGGTAAACTAAGCTTTGTCGCTGTTGTTAATGAGCTATTTAATGAAGGTGGTTAGCCACATGCAGTTTTGGCCCTTGACATGCCACCTTGTATTAGGGAAGCGTTTGCTGAGGATGGATTTGGCAAGGGTTTCAAATATTTCCAGAGCTATTGAAGGCTCATTTGCTTGATAAGAGCAGACTGGTCAAGTCTATCCATATCGTAGCTTACTTTTTCCTGCTTATATTGAGATATGGGTCTGGTTTTAGTAATAATAATGATTGCAGGTGGCTTTGAATGCTAGATTATCCTGGAGCTAGTCATTCACATTATTAGGTAGGCATGAACCCTCCATTATTTGGTGAAGTTTGTTGGTGATGAAGGTATCTAGCAGGGAGTTGTTTCCTGGGGTAGGGTTTGGTCTGGTAGGTGTAGTAACTGTTTGTATGAAGTTAAAATGAGAAATAAAGTAGTTTAATTAATCCTCCCATTGGAAAAAAATAAATATTTTTCCAATAAATATGTCATCATCTAACTTTAATAAAGTAAAGCTAGCTGATTAATATACGTCACGTTGAAGAAAGTTGGTTTTTGCCGCATTTGCTTTCACCAGCTGACTCTGATGTTGTTGATAAAATGATTTCCTTCGTGGGCTCTGAACATCTCCATGCTTAACACACAGTACTAGTATATGCTATAAGACTTGCTTTTCATGCAAGACAGTTTGTTATACATCCATGTAAATACTATTACTGGCAAAAGCTGGAGAACACATGTTGAGCTTCACTGGGTTTATTACATCAGACCACTGCAGCAGTTAAGCTCATTTTACGGGTGCTCAGGTTTTACAAAGTTGAAGGCAGTTTTGGGGACTTGCCAGTTCAGATGGTCTAACTGATAAGACTGCAGTCTTCAGCTGTGAAAGTGGACTGTCACATTGGTATGGTGTTATTGCCTGTAGTTATTTGGACATCAGTTCAGCTGTAGAAGAGGGTGAGGTCATCACTAGGTGCTTGTCTGAAGCATACACTGGCACACTGTATTCCTGGGGGGGGGGGGTGAGATCCTTCATATTAAGATTAAATGGGAAAAGTGAGAAGAGAGCTGATAACCAGTGTTCTAGATGATACTTTTTCATGAGGACGCCATCCTATGTGGAGTTTGAAAAACTGTTTAAATAAAAGGAGAAATAATTAACATGTATTATCTTGAAGTATATGAATCAGCAAGGCCTTATCAAGAAAAAAAGACAAAATGTTTTCTGTGTTTTCTGGCTAAATGTTTTTTCCTTTCCTTTATTCCAGGGAATATGTACTGCACAAGATATCTAGCTGCTGCAGGAGGAGTCCGCATGTGTCCTACAAGTATTCTAAGGTAAATTCACTAAATGTTGCACTTTTCTTATACACAGACAGAATCTCAGTCCTTTCACTGGTCAATAAATTGGTAAAGGCAAACCTGTTTGTTATGTTAGAAAAAATTAACAAGAAAAGAAAAAGCTGCACATGTATTGCAATCTCTCATGAAAATATATTAAGGTTATTATTTGTATTTAATCAGTTTTTTCAGAAATTAATGCTTTTAAATGCTTTTGGATGTTAGATATTTTTTCGCTCATTGATACTCTCCTAACGTAAAACAAGTTAGTTCATTGTCTTGTATATTCCTGCATTAACCTCTCTCTCCTTATAGACTGACGGATTTTAAAATGAAGAGTGTCCATAATCTGGTGTGTATGTGTGTGCGTGTGAAAAGTACAGTTGCAGTATCTTATAAGGATAGTTTAATCTCTAACATACAATGCCAAGTTATGAATGTATGCATTCCTTTGAGTCCCATTCAGAAGACTGAAGCAAAAAAAGACAGATGCATAAAAGACTAGAGATTTGCAAGTCAAAGTCCTGAAAAGAATCAACTCAGCATACAGCACATAAACATTCATAAAAGTTTGAGACTTGATGATTTTTCCTCCTTTACCACCTGCCCCCACTTCTTTATATTCCATCTGAGATTGCACAGTTGGGGAGAAAAGAAATGGGATTGCAGGGGAGACTTGGCCTTCTAATGCAGTTTTTTTAGTTTGCTGTCATACAACAAAGAGATTAGTCCTCAAGTTTATTTAGCTCATTTACAATACGTGCTGTTTTCTTTTTTACTGTATAATTAATACTTCACTAGGCATTCTCTGAAACTGGATGCTTAGCATATGTATAAGAATTACAAATTGTCAGCTGTTCATAGTTTGCTTATCCTTTAATGTATTTCAATTACGTGGTGCTGCGGTAGTGTTGTCGCCTCACAGTAAGACGCTGTCCGGTTCGATTCTCAGCTAGAGCGTCTTCTGCGTGGAGACATGCGTGAATGGGCGTACCTTCGTTGAAGGTTGTGTGTCAGGGCTGGCAACTCGGCACGTAAAAAATCAACTGCCAATCATTAGCGGACCGGAGTTCCGCTGTGGCGACCCCTAACCGGGAAAAGCCAAAAGACACATTGTGCAAGAGCAGGGGGCATGCTTGCTTCAGCTTTCACCTCCAGCTCCCTATCCGCTCCCTGACTCATCACTTTTATACTTTGGTAACCACGGCTACAGTCCATTCTACCATACTCCCTCTTAAAACAAAACATCACTATATACCTTCCATTACCATTAGTACCCTTTCTCAGTTGTACTATCCATAAATACCAGTTCTTCACCAAATATCAAAGTAAACTTTGTAAAGGAAATATAACAAAATGTCAAGAAACATGTCCTTCATAATACAGTTATATCCACATTTAACCATTACATGTATGTTTTCTATTCTACTGTTGGTCTACATTAGATTCTATCTCCTAACATGAAGCATAAGTTCAGTATCACAATTGAATACATACCCGCTCACAGCAGTTTGTAAATTACATTAGCACTATATCCCATATGCAGTCTATATTCAGCTTTCTGACTTTTGCAAAATACTTCATTACCTTCCACTATGTACTTATACAATGTCTCAGTGTCTGTTATTCTAAAAGTGTATTAATTCTGGTTTAAGCACTTGGGCTTCAGGCCAGTTATTTTACATTAAAAGGGTTTGTGGTCTGCACTCTTGTGGGAGGAGAGGCTGGACTCTGCCCTTCTGAGCTGGGAATTTCTGGTTAAAGGCTTATAGTGCCTGCATATTTGAACTGCTTCTTACTGAAATTGGTACACCTTGTTTGCTGTAGCGTAGACTAGATCCAGGTCTGCTGAATCTAGCTTTGTTTGTATAACTTGAGCACTAATCCATGCATTCTTTAAAGTATTCAATTGTATTTACTACTGCTTGGTAGTAACTTGATTAAAGTGTAGCTATCATTCTAACTCTTTTGGATTAAGCACTTGGGCTTCAGACCAGTTGTTTTACATTAGGAAGGTTTGTGGCCTGCACTGTGGTGGCAGGACAGGTAGCTTACATCCTTCTAAGTTGGGAACTGCTGATTGAGGGCTCAGTGTCTGTTATTCTAAAAGTGTATTAGTTCTGGTTTAAGCACTTGGGCTTCAGGCCAGTTATTTTACATTAAGAAGGTTCGTGGTCTGCCCTCTTGTGGGAGGAGAGGCTGGACTCTGCCCTTCTGAGCTGGGAATTTCTGGTTAAAGGCTTATAGTGCCTGCATATTTCAACTGTTTCTTACTGAAATTGGTACACCTTGTTTGCTGTAGCATAGACTAGATCCAGGCCTGCTGAATCTAGCTTTGTTTGTATGCTTATTGTTTGTTTGCTTGTTATTTCCCTGAAACTCTAATACCACCTAAAATGCGGCTTTTCAGCGCTTCTGTGGATCCCTAGTGATATTTGCATTGCTTACTGTACTTATTTCCTTGTTTCACTTAAAAGAAAGTTACTGTTTGTCGTTTTTGCATTTAAGTTACCTGTAACACATTGCATTTAATTTACCTGGCACTTGCTCACTAAAGCAATTATTTAAGTCAGCACTAAAAAATTAAAAGCACTACACCCTCACAAACTTCCCTTGAGTACCTTGTTCCCCATTGGCCCTTTTTTTCAATTATAAAGGAATTCCCAATACTATTCTAGCATGTCCAAAGGTCAGTTGTCAATCTCCTCTCTGGTCCAGCTGGTGAATCTGGGAATCTTGAGGCAATGTTACAACTGCCTCATGTACACAGACAACCCTCTCCTCCTCCCAACAAATTCCAACACATGTGAGAGATGCATCCATATAGCCAAACTGGAGGCTAAGCTCTCTCAACTCAGTACTGGCGTAACCAGTCAGGAAGAGAAGGAAACCACACTCACTACAATTCCAGTCTCACATAGACCTACCACGACAGCAAACCAAACACATAAACACACAAAAACATACTCGGAGGCTTTAAATAAAAATCTGCCTAAGCAGCAGAGACCTCCAAAGCAGACACCCAAGCAACCGCTACCCCAAAACAAAACACGTGCAACACATAGCTCACAAAACCAGTGTGCCGAACAGTCACAGCCCTTAAGGCTAAACAACACACCTGATACACTTGTAATAGGTGACTCTATCGTCAGGCACACTGATGTCCCGCTCACCAGGCTGAACAAGGAGAAGGTCACAGTGAGCTGCCTGACGGGCGCTAGGATCCGCCACATAACACAAGCACTCAGGTCACTCCAAGGCAAGTACAAATATGACTCAGTCATTGTCCATGCTGGTGTGAATGACCTGAGACATACCTCCCTGGACTACATGAAAAGAGACATAGAGGAGCTCTTTGAGCATGTGGCCCAGGCCAGTATGACCCTGACCTTGAGTAGCATCTTACCCTCACCAAGAATGATGCCACAATATGAAGACAAGATGATCAATTTCAACAATTGGCTTAAGTATTTGTGTCATTCAAAGGGGATCCAGTGCCTGTCAGCCGTGGATGACATGCTCAACAAGCCATGATGCTTCGCTAGGGACGGCTTGCACCTGTCACCCCTGGGCTTTCGGATATTGGCAAAGGCTCTTGCTACCCCTATAGTGCCTTTTTTAGGCAAAGCTCAAAAGACAAACCCACCTCCATAGGTATCACAAGGGATAAGAAACTAAGAGTAATGCTACTCAATGCCAGAAGTCTAAACCTCAAGATGCATGCACTCAAAACTCTCCTTAGCATGGAGAACATCGATATCTGTGCAGTAACAGAAACCTGGTTCAAGGCTCCCGAGAGCACCCCAGCACTACCAGGTTATACCTCATACCATGCTTTTCAGCCCCAAAACTTGGACTGAACCACAAAAGGAGGGGAGTATCAATATTCACAAAGATACCCACACCTCCAGGTTGGTGGCACAGCACGAAGCATCAGAGACTATCCATGTGCAACTAACAGTGGGTAAAACTGCCTTCCAGTTTATAGCCTGCTACAGACCACCCTCCCAAACCCAGGAACCCCACTCGGCCTTCCTGAGAACACTGGAAAATATGAAGGTCTCTCCAAACACCATTATATTGGGTGACTTCAACTACCCAAACATAGACTGGGAGCATTACTCTAGCTCCAACACCCTAGCCCAAAGGTTCCTACAATTTATAAACTCAAATGCTATGGAACAACTTGTTACCACTCCCACAAGAGGGGAAAACATACTGGACCTGATCATCACCAACATGGGGACTCTCTGCTCCAGACCAGAAGTGTATCCCTCACTGGTAAGATCAGACCATAAACTAATCTCACTGGATATTCACATCCCGACCCCACCTCCTGCCCAGAAAAGCACAGTGAAAAACTTCTCTAAAGCAAATTTCACACTCCTCAAAACCGAGGTGGAATCCTTCAAAGCCCCCGGGCCTGTGGAAAATACTGCCCAGACTGCAGAATCCTCTATAAATGCATTCTATGAACACCTTCAGGAATGCATGGATCATGCAATCCCAAATAAAACCAAGACCCAATCCTCCAAAGGCAGACGTCCTGTCTGGTGGACCCCAGCCATAAACAAACTATACAATAGAAGAAGGAAGCTACTAAATGATAGAGCAAAATCCCAAAAAGGGAAGGCATCTCTGATCAGTATTAGCAAAAAACTACAGGCACTCATAAAATCGTCTAAGGCCAGCTTCAAGAGAAAAATTGCACAGGACACTAAGGATAATCACAAGGCTTTCTTTAGTTATGTTAGGAACCTGGGTGGGAATTCCCAGATATGCTCAGAATTAGTCCAAAATTACAAAAAATACACCGAACCCACAGACATTGCCAACATCCTAGCTGACAGGTTCAGTGCAAACTCCCCCCCCACCAAAAGGGCAAATATCTATCCCAGCAGAGTGCTGCCCCCCTGACATCTCAGATGCTCAGGTAAGAGCCGCCCTCTCCAAAGCAAAAAAACACAGCATCAATGGGACCAGACGGTGTCCTGGGCTGCGTCCTACATGAACTCCAAGAAGAGCTAAACCCAAACATAAAACTACTGTTCAATCTAAGCCTTACTACAGGATATGTACCCAAAGAGTGGCGTACAGCAACAGTGGTCCTTCTCCACAAAGGTGGTGCCTCAACGGATCCTGGAAACTATCGCCCCATAAGCCTGACTAGCTTGGTCTGCAAAGCTATGGAAAGGATCATCATGGACCTCATAAATAAAGATATTGGGGACCTACAGACACTGGATCCTACCCAGTTCGGCTTTGTTAAGGGCAGATCCTACCTCTTAAACCTGGTTGATTTCTTTGAAACAGTCACCAAGGCCTTTGATGAGGGGAAGGTGGTCCACACAGCATACCTGGACCTCGCAAAAGCCTTCGATACAATACCCCACTCGGGCATTATAGATAAGCTCACCAGCCTAAATATAAACCCCTATGTCACTAGATGGGTTGCAAACTGGCTCAAGGACAGAACCCACATGGTTAGAATTGCTGGAGCCATGTCAGACTTCAAACCAGTTACAAGTGGCATCCCACAAGGCTCATTCCTGGGACCTCTCTTGTTCGGTATATATATTTCTCAGAGGTACAGGCCAACACGGAAGGACTGTGGCTGACCAAGTTTGCAGATGACTGCAAACTGGGCGCCATAATAGACTCTCCAGCCGACACAAGCATCCTCCAAAAGGGCCTCATAGAAACAGACAACTGGTGCCAGAGCCATGGCCTCAAGCTAAACGTGAAAAAGTGTATAGTCATCTCCTTTGGCAAAAACAAAGTGCCCACAAATTACCACATAGGTGGTAATCCATTAAGTACAGAAGAAGTAATTTGGGACCTGGGGACCCAAGTTGATAGCTGTCTCTCATTTGACAACCACGTGGCCAAAGTGGTTAGAAAAACATTTTATATAGCCCACCTAATCATGAAGGGATTCACATCTAGATCAGGGGAGGTCATCGTGCATCTTTACTCATCCCTCATCAGGCCCATAATTGAGTACAATGCCCCTTTTGGGATGTACCTTACCAAACACCTGCAGCAACTGGAAAGACCCCAAAAGTACCTCAGCAAGAGGATCAAAGGGCTCAAACAGATGCCATATGCTGCCTGGTTAAAGAAACTCCAGCTCTACTCAGTGGCATACCGCCTGTTCAGGGTCGATCTGTGCCTGACATATAAAGCCATGTCCAACCCGGAATTAATGGACATGCTGCACCTCAGAAAATCCAAATACCATCGAGCTACGTGCTCGAGAGACTTGAACCTCAGCACTGAAATAAATAGGACATGCTGGAGGGACAGATTCATAACCCAGAGGCTCCCTTCACTCTGGAATAAAATCCCAGTCCGGGTTAGGCAGAGTCCCTCATTGACTCTCTTCAAGAGGAATCTTGATGAGTGGATGGGTGATCGTAGGTTTAACCCGGGTATCACTTCTGTGTCACTGTTGGACAGAGGCACAGTATACTAACCTCGAAAAAGGGCATAGCAAAATTAATTTAAAATGGGTGGCGAAAGCCAAACACATTCTGGCGAGGCTTATAAATGCCTTAGGGCAGATAGCCTAGTATGAACCTATGAACCTATAAACACATTATATGCCACTATTCCACAGTATAACACATCACGTATGTACTCTAGCCATAGCCTAGAGATTAATCCTGGACCAGTCCCCTGTAGTAACTACCCCAATGCCAGAATAAACTTCCCACCCAATTTGCAAACTACCAAAGGGCTATGAATTGTACACATTAACATTAGAAGTCTACGTAATAAGACAGACCAACTCCAAGCCTCGGATCCAACATTATTTTTAATTCATTCATTTATTTATTCTTTGTTGACCAGGTTGATCCCACTAGATGTCCTTCCATTCACTGGTTGCAGTATTCCTTACACTTGTGATTCCCTGACTACGGTACCCCGACATCTGGCCATTATCCAAAAGCCTGGTCTGAATGCCTATGTCTTTACTGCTAGTTCGAACACATCTTTTGTTCGCCTGGTTGAACACGTACGACTTGTTTGCTGGAACGGAGCGTTTGCAGATAACTACTCAGTTTGGGTTTTGTTTTTTTCTTGGCTTTTTTGTTGCTTCTGGGGTGTTAATGTCATCCAGGAAGGGTAAATACTAGTGCAGGAGACAGATTTCCCATAAAGACTGCCACGATAAGTGTTTAGTTTGCCTAGGAGCTTCTTGAGACCGTATGACCTGTTCTATTTGTCAAGCTTTTGTACTGAGTAGTAGGCTTTCTTTCCTTGCTTTGTACCTTGAGAATCAGTTCCTTAAGCTTCTCACTAAGGATACCATTAAAGAAACTTTCTGCCCTGAGGGTCAGCCATTAGGGAAGAAGCTTAAAAAAATAAGACCTGAATCTTCTGCTGTCCAGCTTCTGCCGTGTGTTTCTACCAAGGTCATTGAGAACCTAGAGGCTCTCCCAGCTTTGTTGTTGGACTCCTGTGTCACGACTGGGTTGGATGCCAATGAGGATCCGGCTTGCAGCATGTCTGATTAGGCTTTGCAGGTGTCTGTTTAGGACGTTCAGGGGGGAACCACAGTTGATTATTTCCGAGGGGCCTAGGGGTATTCTGCAGATTTTAGTTAGGGAAGAAGTTCATACTATTGTTATTGAATGCCGTCCTGGGTCAGAGTCTTCTAAGTTTTATAGGGCGGATGTTCCTTTTAAGAAGAAAAAAAAAGCTAAACCTGTTTCTTCTGCTCCTAGGGATCCACAGAGTGAGTGGCAGGCCTTTACTCAGGGTTTGTTTAATGCTTCAATGGCATTGAAACCTCCTCAGAGGGTTTCTATTCCAGCTCTTACTTGGTCCTCTACTGTCCTGAGGAGGAGTCAGATTCTGATGCGGAATCCCTTGCTTATTCTTCTCACATTCCTTCTCCTTTGGACTGTGGATCAGAGGAAGAGGAATCTAATAGTCATGATACTCCCTTTGAAGAAATTTATTTTGGGGGCACAATCTCCAGGATGATCGAATTTTTTAAATGGGATTGTGCCCAGGTCTCTGAAATCCATAAAAGGTACTATGAGTTGTTACAGATGGAATTTCCGAAACCTTCTGCTGTTTCTCCTGTTTTGGTTGTTTTTTTTCCTGTGCTGCTAAAGCTCATAATTCTCTGCCCCCTGCTCCAAAGCAGCCTGATAAGTTTTATAGGATGCCTGTGGTGTGTAATTTTCTCTAGACATGTCCTGCTGCTAATCCCTCAGTGATGTCAGTAGCTTCTGACAAGCCCTCTCAATTGCTTCATTCGCTTAAGTTACTGCCTTTACACCTCAGCTACCCTGGTTTTAGAGCTATTAACAGGCCCATATGTCCAGGTATGTGGTGGCTGTCCTTTCTCAGACTTGTAAGATTATTTATGATTTCCCAGACTCAGAGGGTAAAGCTTCTGCTCTTTCGTTGTTAGGGACTTCCTCTCAAGTGGTTCATCATTCAATCAGGTGTAGTTATGATGCAGCAGATGCCTCTTCTAGGGCTGCTGCTTTTGGTTCAGTGATGAGGAAGTATTCTTGGCTTAGGCTTCAACCTTTACGTGATGATATCAAGGCTAAGTTGATGGATGCTCCTCTTGATAATAAATATTTGTTTGGGGAAGCAGCTGCTGGTTTGTTTAAGTCCCTTCAGGATAAGGGGAAGGCCTTAGAGGAACTTAAACATGTGTTTGTCTCTCCCATGCCTAAATTTCAGAGAAACTACCCCAATAAGCCAGCCTTTGCTTGCAGGCAATCTCATCCTCCCACTAAGGGCAAAAAGAGTGGAGGGCGGGCTCCTCCTGCTATGGCTACACAGACTTCAGGGACTCAGAAGTCTTCCTTTACTGACAAACCATGCTGTATGGCTGTCTGTGTCTTCCCAGCCACATTCCTCTTTTTCTTGACCTTTCTCTTTCTCTTCATTTTTGACTTCAGATTACTTGGGATTCTTTGGTTCTGTCCAGTATTTGCCAGAGGTATTTCATGGTATGGAAATCCCATCCCCCTTTTATGGGTTTTCCTCTACATCTTCAGGAAAAACTTCCTTTTTTTCCCCAGAGGTTCTTAGAGACTTTTAGACTCGGGGTACTATTCAAGAAATACCTTTGTCCCAAACGGGGAGGGGGGATTTTCTCCAGAATGTTTCTAGTGCCCAGAAAAGAGGGTATTTGGAGACTAATTTTAAACCTCTCATCTAAATAATTTTCTGAAGGTGCCTGCCTTTCAGATGTTGTCCCTTCAGACTCTGTTTCCTCTTTTGCTCCCTCAGGCCTATATAGTTTGTCTGGATCTCAAGGATGCTTATCTCCGTATTCCGATCCATCCTCTTTTCAGGAACGTTCTGCATTTCTCTGTTGCTTCCTGGGATTTTCAGTTCTCTGCTTTGCCCTTTGACCTTTCTGGTACCCCAATGGTATTCACCAAATGCCTTGCTCCTGTGATTGCTTTTTGCAGACTTCAGGAGATCCAAATATTTCCTTACTTGGATGACCTGCTGATTCAGGCATCCTCTCCAGAGATCCTTTTGCAAAATCCTCATTTTGCCAGTTCCCTTCTTCAGAGCCTGGGGTTTACAATAAACTTCAAAAAGTCTTCTCTGGCTCCTCAGGATCATGTCATTCTGGGTTGCAGAATTCAGACGGTGCGTATGTTGACATCCCTGCCTCCTCCAAAGACCTTAACTCTCATTTCCTTCTTTCAAAATCTTCTTCCTCAGGTCTCCATTAAAGCCAGGATGTTTCTGAGGGTTCTGGATTTCATGGCATCCACCATTCATACGTTTCCTCTAGCCAAACTCCACATGAGAAAGTTTCAGTGGCTTCTGAAGTAAGTTTGGCTTCAACATGCACATCCTTTAGACTTTGTAGTTCCTCTTCTTCCATGTCTCAAGAAGAAACTTCTCTGGTGGATCTAGCAGTTGTCTGTAAATCCAGGGCACACTTTTCATCCCCCTCTTCCTTCTCAGGAACTGTTCACAGATGCTTTACACATGAGATGGGAGCAGCTTTTCGCTCCCTAAAGGTATAGGGGCTGTGTGTCACCTCTTCAGCAGAAGGAGCACATCAGTGTCAGAGATGAGAGCTCTTATGCTGGCTGTTCAGGCTTTTCATCCTCTTTTTCTCTCCAGGGCCTCTCAAGGTGTTCACAGACAATACCCAGTGATGTGGTATATAAACAAACAGGGAAGAACAAGATCTTATCTTCTTTGCCAGTTGGCACTCCTCCTTTGGGGTCTTGTCCAGTATCAGGTGACTTCAGGCACTTTATAACCCTAATATTAGCATTAGGAAGGGAGATCTTATTAATAAAATAGAAAATTCTGAATTACAATGGATATTGAGGCTGGGGGCACATAGAGGTTATGGGTTAAATGATCATGTTCCTCGTAAGCCCATAGTAAAGTCAAGAAAGTTAAAATAAGATGTTTGTAGTGTTTATTGTCAGGATTCACCAATGGTATGGGTTTGTAATTGGCCAATTAATTTTGGATGGAATTTTTTCCATTTTGATAGATTAATGAATTTTAATTGGTTTTAATGAGTGTGTATAAAAATGTATTGGTGGTTATGATGTTGTGTCTGATGAAGCGGTGTGGTATCACTGTGAAAGAGCTTACATTTTGTACAGTAAACCAGGATTTATTTTATGGTATTTGTGTTCTTCTTGCCATACGTTTCCACCTTGGTTTTGTTCAATTTGCTGCTGGGGATTTTTGGTGGATTGTTCACTGTTTGGGACTTTTGTTTGTGTGCTTTATTTTGTTGACTAGGTTAGTCCTTTTCAGGGGAGACCAAAGGTGATATTAATACTGCTAGGGGAAATTTGGCCAGGGCATAAGAGACCATGTTCATCGTGTTTCACTGTTGCAGTCATTACAACTGGGTTATCCTGCTGGCAGGCTACCCGCAGTTGGCCTGAATTCCAAAGTCTAGGTCCGGCATCGGTTGCTGTCGCCTCCTTCCTGACGTCAGTGTGCCAGGGGTATAAAAGATGCAGCTGACTCCATTTTCTTCAGTCTTTCTTGCCGAGCGGTGCCCGAAGCAAATGCAGTTCGCAAGTGCCGGTTGGCCGACTGCTGAGATTTTCAAGTTCGAATTTCAGATCCGAAGTCTTCATTAAAAGCTAAGTACCCCATTGGGGAAACTTTTTTTTGCTCCAGACCAATGTCAGAAAAAGTTAATAGTTGTATTTCTTGTGGGAAGCAAATACCTCATAAGGATTTTCATTCTTACTGTATTCCTTGCCTAGGCCCTGACCACGACGTTGCTAGTTGTCGGATTTGTGCTAGATTTAACCAACGCACTATTAAGCATCGGTTCGACTTTGCATTTCATTACTTTGGTAGACGATTTAATTATATAATGCCATTGGAACAGCCGACTACCGGAGTTTACAAAAAACGCAAAGAAAAAGAAAAGGACAGGCATCCGAAGTCCAAAACCGACGACGAGGCTTCTTCTAGGCCAGTCGCCAGTTATCAGTGAGGCGCTTTCGCATCCCCTGACGACCACTACTTTAGAGCCACAGGCCGATACCGATTCCCATGTGGAGCTAACCAGGCCTGCAGAAACTCAAGGTATTGGACCTTCAGAAACCATTCCCTCAGATGGGTCTGGAGCCGCTGAGCAAGCATCGGCTTCTAAGGGCGTTTTCAGGCCTACACAATTATATGTTAAAACAACTGCAGCTTCAAAGGCAAAAACTAAAGCAGCTTTAAAGACAAAGAAACAAGTACAACAGCCCCATGGACAGGTTTCCATGCCTAAAAAACAGATGCTCAAAATGGCCGAAGACTTGATTGCTTTGATCAGGGGATCTCATCCCCCTCCTGACAAGAGGCCTAGGCAAGAGTTAGAATATGAATCTTCAGATCAGGTTTCCATTTCATCTGATTCCTCTTCTGATCAGCAATACTCTCTTCCTCCTTATGAGGATTCTGATGCTGAAGAATCTATCCCCTCAGCTTTTCCACCTGAAGATTATTCTTCTGGGGAAACATTGCATACCATGAGGGAGCATTTCCACTGGGAGAGCCAAGATTATTCAGAATCTAAGAAAAGGCTCAGAGACTTTCTTTTACTGCCTCAGCACAGGCCCATTGTTGTTCCACCTATGCTAGACATTGTAGATGATGTATTTTCAGAGTCCAGTCTGACTCCTTACCTCCAGCTCCTGTTAAGCCAGACAGATACTACAGGGTTCCAGACTCCCACAAATTTATTTTTAAAAATCCTGCTGCTGACCCAGAAACTATCTCTCAGGGTCCCAAGGGGGTCAAGGCCTCCACTACAAAAAACCCTACCCCCTCTGACAGAGATTCCAGGGCACTGGACAGATGGGGTAAAAAGATTTACACTTCTGCTACCTTGGCTATAAGGGCTTTAAATTGTCAGTTTCATATGCTTAAATATCAGCAATACATAATGTCACTGCTTAAACAGAAATTGTTGACAAATTCTGAATGTGCAGAAAATAAAGAAATGCAGGATTTATTGCATGCAGCTGAACAAGTTGGAAAGCATACTTTACAATGTGGTTTTGATTATTTGGAGGCCTCCTGCAGAGAGCCGCTGTTACGGGCTCTGTCATTAGGAGGCATGCTTGGTTAAAGGAACAGAATCTGCCTGACCATGTTAAAGCAAAATTACTAGATGCTTCATTACAGCATGATACCTTGTTTGGTGTTAAAGCAGAAGAGGTGTTGAGGAAAATGGAAGACAAAGCCAAATCTATGCAGACAGTCAAGGATTTCTTACAGGTACAGCCTCCAAGATTTAGCAGACACTGGCCTACTAAGAACTGGCCCTTTCCAGTGCCAGACAGGTCACAAAGAGGCAGATACAGACGTCCTAAAGGCAGATCCCAGCCCCAAGGCTCATACAGGTCTAAACAATGGGGTGCTTCTACCTCCAAAAGTGGAGAAGACAAGTCACAGCCATACAGAAAACAGTCCCAATGACTTCCCCTTGCCAGCGCCAAGCACTTATCTACTGGCAGCTCCTTTAGGGGGAAAACTAGCACTTTTTTTCTCAAAATTGGCACCTAATCACCCAGGACAAATGGGTCTTGAACATAGTGTCACAAGGTTACAAATTCCACTTTCACACCCTGCCAAGGCCAAACGGTATGCCAGACCTGCCAAAAAATCAATGGGGCACAAAAACAAGTTACATCCCTCATGGACATGGGGGCCATTCAGCAAGTACCACAGCAAGAGCAGGGGCAAGGATTTTACTCAAGACTTTTCTTGGTGCCCAGAAAGGACAAAGCCAGCCTGGAGGCCAGTACTGGACCTATCTATTCTAAACACATACCTGGATATTCCAAAATTCAAAATGTTGACTTTGCAGCAGCTTCTGCCCATGCTGGGCAAGAAGGCTTGGCTTGTAACATTAGACCTAAAAGAGGCATACCTGCATGTCCCAATCAGACAATCATGCAGAAGATACCTCTGATTCATAGCTGGCTCAATGCACTACCAATTCTCTGCACTGCCCTTTGGCTTATCTACTGCATCCAGGGTCTTCACAAAATGCCTGGCACCAGTAATTGCATTTTGCAGACAAAGAGGAATACAAATATGTCCTTACTTGGATGACTGCCTTATTCAAGCAGAGAACAAGGACATACTACTACAGCATCTGGTGTTTGTAAAAAGATTATTAACATGCCTAGGGTACACAGTAAACAAAAAGGAATCAAAACTTGTACCCTCTCAAGAGATAATATTCCTGGGCGCAAGCTTAAATACAACTGCCCAGATGGCTTATCTCATGCCAGACAAAGGCAACTGACTACTTATTTCAAAAGGTTGGCAAAAAACACCCAGTTAACTGCAAGAAAAATTCTGCAGGCTTTGGGCTTCATGGCATCCTGCATTCTGCTGATTCCGTATGCAAGACTGCATATGAGGAAACTACAATGGTATCTAAAAAGTGTTTGGACTCAACATTGCCACAGCCTGGAAACAATAATTACACTCATTCCCTGCCTACAACAGGAGTTTCGATGGTGGGCAAAGGCCTGTCACCACAACAAGGGGCAGCCATTCACAATACCCCCAGCCAGGCAAGCACTGACAACAGATGCATCAGATTATGCCTGGGGGGCTCACATGGCAGGAAGATGTATTCAGGGCTCATGGTCCACAATCCAAATGCATCTACATATCAATCAAAAAGAGATGCTAGCTGTTCAGAATGCCCTGACAGCCTTTAAGGGTCTACTGCATCCAGGACAACTACTGATAAAGACGGACAATACTACAGTCATGTGGTACATAAACAAGCAGGGAGGCACACATTCCTACCCCCTTTGCAGACTAGCCATGACTTTGTGGGACACAGCATTGACTTACCAAGTACATCTGCAAGCACAGTTCTTGCCAGGAAAGATAAATACTCTGGTAGACTAACTAAGCAGAAACCTCATGGATCCCCACGAGTGGAAATTGGATCCACAAGTCTTCAACATGATAACAAGGAATTGGGGATGCCCGGACATAGATCTGTTTGCCTCCCATCACAACTGCCAACTACAGAGATTCTGCACAAGGACTTATCACAAGCAAGCATGGAAAGTGGATGCTCTATCTTTCAGCTGGAAAAACTTAACAGTATACGCCTTTCCCCCACTGCCTCTCCTCCTCAAGGTACTCCTAAAGGTCAGACAAGAGAAGCCAAAAATGATACTGATTGCCCCAGACTGGCCCCGCCAGCACTGGTACCCAATCCTATGGAACTTGACTCAATGCCCAGCATGGACATTACCTCAAATTCCTCACTTACTGACCCAACAAAACAATCAGATTCTGCACAGCCAATTCAGAACATTAAATCTGGCAGCATGGCGGATAATATAGTTTTTCAAAACACACCTCTCTGTAAAGTGGTTATGGATGTTATCTTGGAGGCCAGGAGGCCCAGTACCAGAAAATCTTATGCAGAAAAATGGAAGAGATTCTGTGCTTGGAACCAGACACAAGGAATTGACATGATTGTACCAAATATCCCTCAGATTTTGCAATACTTAACTGAGATGTTGGACAAAGGCCTATCCTTTTCATCAATTAAGATTCATGCTTCTCCCATTTCAGCTCATTACAGTACAGAGCCACTTCTTTTTTTCTCATCCTTTATTAAGGCAGTAACTCAGAGGAGCCAAAAACTTACGGCCTCCAAGGAGATCACCAATGCCTGCATGGGGACCTCAGTTATGTCTTGGAAAAACTCACTCTGCCTCCTTTTGAGCCAGCCGCTACAGCTGATATAAAATTTTTATCATGGAAAACAGCTCTGCTCCTAGCAATAACCTGTGCAAGACTAGTCTCTGAGCTACAGGCACTCATGGCTGTTGAACCTTTTATCATTTTCCATCCAGATAGGGTTTCTCTAAGGACAAACCCCACTTTTATGCCTAAGGTAGTGTCCAGTGTGGCCCTCAACCAGACTATTCATTTGCCTACCTTTTATCCAAACCCACAGAATAAGGGTGAGAAACTTCTGCATTCTTTGGACATACACAGACAGCTGCGCTTCTACTTGGACAGAACCAAAGCTTTCATAAAGACTGAGCAACTACTGGTAGCATATGCTGCAGGATCACAATGAAAGGCCATCTCAAAGCAGACTATTTCAAAGTCACTGCATTCGTCTATGCTATTCTCAACATGGCAAATCTGTACCTAAGGGCATTAGGCCACATTTAACCAGAGCAGCAGCCACTTCAGCAGCCTTCCTCAGAGGAATGCCAACCAAAGACATTTTAGAGGCTGCAACCTGGAGTTCAGTGCATACTTTTACAAAACACTACCACTTACCTCTCTACTCCAAATCCAGGGCAGGCTTTGCCACTGCAGTTCTGCAGGGCCTCATAGCTGCTCCTAATTCTATTTAGTTCCAGCCACCCATCCTTAGCTTTGGTATTCAACCCAGTTGTAATGACTGCAGCAGTGAAACACGATGAACATAGTACAGTTGTGTACCTACCATAAATGTAGATGTTTGAGTGTATTCACTGTTGCAGTCCAGGTTACCCACCCACCATCCCCCTTATCTTTGCTGGACCTTATCTGTACTTCTTTATTTCTGTACAACCTAGGTGGTGTATTTGCTTGTAGATGAAGGAAACTTGTTACTTAGTGCATGTATGCTTATTGACATCTGGGGCACGAAAAACTGAAGAAAATGGCGTCAACCACATCTTTTATACCCCTGGCGCACTGACGTGAGAGAGGAGGTGACAGCAACCGACGCCGGACCTAGACTTTGGAATTCAGGCCGACTGCGGGTAGCCTGCCAGCAGGATAACCCAGTTGTAATGACTGCAACAGTGAATACACACTAACATCTACATTTATGGTATTTACACAACTGTACTTTCCTTTGCTCTTTTTGATTGCTGCTGTGGGATCTTTTACATCCATCTGAGTTCCCCCCCAATTCAAGCAGATGGAACCTCAGTTTAATATCTCATCTGAAGGACAACACTCAGGAGTACAGCACCCCCCCTTTTGTTGCACTGCAGTGTCAGCTATCCAACTACCTCATGTGGGAAGAGAACTCACAGCCTTCTACACCAAAGGAGAGTGTGCTACCTGTTGCACCACTGACACTGTGAGGAATCTGTTGCCCTTGAATATTTCCTTCAGGCTACAAGATCTTTGTAAAATGGTTCTCTGAACCAACCTGCTGACTTGCACCTTGTTTTTTTAACTGAGACAGAACAGTAGTACTCCTGTCACAAATCAGGTAACTTGGAGTCTGGAAAATATTTCATTATGTTTGCATGTTTCTGAATTTACAGCTGTTAGGTATTTTTGCATCACTGACTCTGTTTATGAAAATAGTTTTAGAAGTCAGTGACTCATAGCACTGTCATTGTGATTAGTATTTCCTTCTTTCGTTGGTTTGTATCTTCTGCTCACTAATATATTCAGTGCTAATATTTTTGAAATCATGTTTTTTTATAGATAAATACTGAAGAAGATGGAGAAAATGAGACGGACTGGCTTATGGAGGACATCACCTCACCAGGTGCCCAACCTGGTAAAGAGGGACAGGAAAATGGTCACATGACTACAAAACCTGTCAACTCTGAATTGCTTTCCTCTTTCCAGCTGGATGAACAAGATAGTGAAGACGAGCTTCTGACTGTTCCTGATGTAAAAATTAATTCAGCAAAGAAGCAGGATGTCAGAAGCACAAACAAGAAAAGTACTCAGAAAAAATCACCTCAGAGTGGGAATGAAGATATTACTAGCTTATTAAATGGAGAGAGGCAAAAGAAAGGAAAACTGCCAAACAGACAACAGAAGATGCACAACAAAGTTAATGTGGCATCATTCCATGATGACAGTGATGAAGATATGCTAAATCTTTAACAGTTCCTTTATGTGCCTACTCACTGGTGGAGCAACGAGACATTTCCTCCAAATCTAGGGACTTTGCATGTCAGAAACATGGAAAATATGTTTCTGTCACACAGTTTCTTATTATTTGCCAATTTTTATTTCAGAAGTGAAGGGAATATGATGTGTAAACCATTCCTGGTTGTTTACAATGAAATATAAATTAAGGCTGATGATTCATGCACTAATGTGCATTTAAATGACTAAAGTTCACGATGCACATGGCCTTTATCTCTGTCTCCTTATAGGCTCTAAATACTTGTGGGTACTGTAGAAAAATGTGAGTCCGGAATGTTTTCTGTACCGAACTGTATTAAGTGAAAATGTATTATTCGAGGCCATTTGAGTTTTATAACTTCACTTACTTCTCCTTATTTATTAAAGAAAAAAAACTCAGGTTTACTTGTTGATAAAGTCCTTTTTATAGCATTGTGATATTAACAGTGTCTACAATGTATGACATACAGTCTTTACAATAATTAAAAGGAAGCGGAAGGTAAAATAATTCACATGTTATTTGCCTGGACAGTCGGGCAACTGCTGAGTGCCCCGTTTATTTGAGAACGATAAAGCTGGAGACGAACTTGTATTTATTAAGACATCAAGCAATGCTGCCAAAGATTTATTTAAGTTACAGCTACAGCTTGTATAAAGATGGGAAAGATATTCAGTATACAGTGCATATGTTATTTTTGGCAAGTAATGTGTGCTTTTAATTTAATGTTAAAATGACAGCATCAGTGGTCTCTAGTAAAAGGCATTGTGAGATCAATCATTAATTCCTTTGAAAGACAAATCAGAATATTGAGTGGTCAAACTGTGTGCAGCTGTTATTTCACAGAGGAGTTGTCCTTTCCTGAGCAGCAAGAATTTCAAGATGTGTGGAAAATGCCCCCCCAACCCACCCACACACACACACACACACACACAAAAATAAATGTAGCAAAAGACAGCTTAAATGATAGGATCAGCTAATGTTTCCCTTACTTTGAAATTAAGTTCTGGCAGTCTGTAGAAGTTGTAGAGTGCACTGTTTGACAGAAGGTTGCAGTGCCATTTCTTAACCTTTGAAGTATTTTTCAGTATCATTTTAACAAAGATAGATGTGTACATAAAACACTGCTCTAGTGTAAGGCACTCATTAACTAAACGTATTAATCATTATAAACTAGTATTTTGTACAACCATCAAATTATTAGTGTATTAAATCTCAACGGAGATGACTTAAAATCAGCTGGCAGGGCTCTCTACAAGTTTTTTGCTGCCATTTATATTATGTTCTGCATGACAAATCAGAAAATTCAATTCTGTATAATTTCTCTTTAAAAGAAGTTAATTCATTCATTTTAAGGACACTTTTTTTCTTTTTTTATGTAACTGGTGTAGAAACTGTTTCTTAGGGGATAATGTATGTCCAATAAGCTCACCAAATTACCTGTCACTGTTGCCAAGACAACATTTAAATACATTTTCTCCATTTAAATCTAACATTCATTTAGCATCGTGATGTAAGTTTCCACGACCAGCAATTCCTTAATTTGTTTCTCTCTTTTTCTGGTAACATGTAGTTGAGTCACACCATGTGATACACCAGTCAGCAATCTTCTAGCTTCTCAGTAGCACATAATTTAAATAAGTTTTGCAGTTTATGGCCACTAAATGCCAGTGATTACCCATACTTGACTGCAGCATTCTGAATTTAAACATAAACATAACAAAATGTATGAATTTCCGATTAAGGAAATATCTTAATCTATGCATTAAACTATAATTTAGCCTTGTAATTTTTAAACTGTACATTTTGCCACCAGTACTAGCTAAACACTGTCACTGTCAATATCATAGGGTTCATAGGTCAATAGTTAGCCTTATGGACTTACTAACCTTCAAGAAGCTTGATTGTCATAAACCAGTATTGATATTGTGTACCTTATGTTTGCATTTTGGGACTATTTTTGAAGGAAGTTGATGACTGACCAATGTCTCAATATAAGGGAAAACTTGTTTCATAATCTTAGAAAGTGTTTAATATATCTGTCACATTTTTTCATTATCAATATTTAGTTTTAGTAGTTAGGGATCTTGCAAGTAAAATGGGAAACGTGATGGCCAAGAGGGCAGGAGCAAAAAAAAAAATAATAATAGAACCTTTTATTAAATCTGTTGCCGGATTTGTTTTTTTGTGCACCTTAGCAATTTTTTTTGCTCTGCTCTTTAAGGACTGTGTTCTGTCTTGTTTTAAAAAAAAGTTTGTGACATTTACTTCAATGTTAGTTTTTCTTCCTGTCAGCAGTTGCTGGTCTGTTTTAGCTCTTTGTTGACTGCAGCATTGTTGAAACACACTATACTGCTGTTAAATTTTCCATTGTGTATTGGTTGTTTAGTGTTTTGCTGACTAGCAGTTACAGATGGTAAAGATTTAGAAAAATATTCCAAATGTGAGCATAAAATTCATCCCTCAAGACAGGCACACCTATTATTAAGTCTGTCTTTAAGGAGAGCATTATATCAAATATATTTGTGAGACCTTTGATTCTAGAACTCTGACAGACAGGAAAATGAAGCTAGTTTTTTTCCTCGTGTACACTCTTGACCAGAAGGGTTTGCTTCCTGTACTGCTTCTCAAATGTCAACTCCTTCCCTACCCAGGTCTGAGAGGTATTCTAGCAGATCTCATGGAATCAAGGACAAGGATAAGAGTTAAGAATAAGAAACAGAGGCATAGGGAGGATAGGTCAGTATCTTCCAAGGACATTTCCACAGCACAATTATAACAACACAGTGGAAGAGCCCTCTTTCTCAGCTGTTCTTCCAATACATATTTCAAAACTTCCAGGCATAGTTGTGGCTAGACGTACTAGGGTAGGGTAGTGGACTTACTAGGTTAGGGTAGTGTAGAGTCAGTATTTGAGACTGAGCTTTTGAGATATTTTCCCTGCTATCCATTGCCAACCAAGTCATTATTTTCCTTCCTTTCTTAGCCACTGTATTGTGGTGGATATGCACTATATGGTGATGTAGAAGGCTTGACTAAAATTGTAGCAGGCAGCTGTCTTCTCCATCCCCCTCTGGTATGAGACTGAATGATAGAAGCACATCTTTGTTGCTGCCTTTCTCAGCTGCTTCTTCCAAGTTGTCCACACTGGCCTCTGTCACACAGCAATACTGATGAGACTGGTTAGTACTCCTGCAGGTGTCAGCATTGGCATTAGCAGAAGTGTTAAGGCCAGTATGGTTTCAGATTTAGGATTATCGCCATTCAGTCTGATGCCTTCTAATTTTGGTGGCATTGAAGCTGACGCTTTCAACATTATTGGACAGTCAGTGATGAGCCTGATGCTGACATTTGCATCTGCACTGATGGGTTTCACCCTTGAGCACACTGCATCATTGCTCTTAGGCCTGAGTTTGGCTTTGACATTGATTTACTCTTCGATATTGCAGGCTCTTCAGGTGTTCACCATGACACCTGCAGCTGTATCAACTTCAACCCAAGACCCATGTGCTCCATCTGGGCAGCAGGACAGAAGATTTGATAGCAATTGGTGCATACCTTTCAACTAACCCTGAATTTGCTCATGTTTTATCCTGCCTCATGTAAAGTTTTTGATTGGTAAGTCACCAAAGATTACATTCGGTCAGTAATGCCAGGCAGTACAGTCTTATTGTTCAGAAAATACATGCTGATGCAAAATCTGTTGTTCCGTTTACTTTTAAGTGATTTAGAATAATAGGACACAAAAGACGCTCTCCGGTGGTTTTGGTGTTATGATTTAGAGTAATATTTAAAGATTGCTCCTGATTTTGGACCTTTGTCTTACCATTACTTTGGGGGTGTTCCTGATTCTTCAGCAAGTTGCAGGCCATGAATGAATGAGATTGTTCTCATTTATTTCAGAATTGTCCAGCTTTTACCTTCTCTGAATCTTTCTCATGAGGAGAGGCAGGAAGCAAACTGACTTCCTGTTGGAATTTTCTACCCTAGGTACAGATAAAAGTAATTACAACTGTCCCTAAGTATGATCCCAAATTTGGAGAGATCCTTCAAATGGTAATCCAGAGGGGTGAGGGACCCATTGAACCCCATAATATCTCTTCAAAGGATCCTGCATGAGGCTTTTCAGTCCCATTGCCTTCTTTCTAGGTTGCTGTTCCTGCCAACATGGTGATTGCTCTTGTCGGGGAGGCATGGAAAGAAAGAAGTAGATGTGGTGGCATGTGTTCTTAGGAGGTCAGACAAGACCCTCTGCAACTCCCCAGGATTGGGGGTATTGGATTAGACTTCTGTAGTTGTCTCTGTAATCAATGTTGCATCCCTTAAGGCTCCTCCTCCTGCAAAATTCTGCTTAGCATCCCTCCAGTGTAAAGTCTAAGGTAGTGAGGAATTTAGGGAAGCAGTTATGTATCCTCTACATTTACATTAAGGGTGCAAAGCTACTTGTCCGAAATATTAGGCTGACAGTAAGAACTTAATGATAATGCATCTGAGTCACTGGAAGAACTGCTGGAGGTTAATCCTCAAACTAATATGCATTCACAGGTGGCAGTGATGGAATCTTTATATGATCTCACCATTCATTTGGCACATAACTCCATGGATGCTGCATTGAGAGCAGTAGATGTCAGTGCAGTTCTCTGCCATCATGCTTGGCTGTGCTTGAAAATTATTCTTAAATATTCTAAGGCAACCTTCCTTACCATCCCTATAATGGTTCCACCATTTCAGACCAAATATTAAGAGAAAAAACTAGGGTCATGGAAAAAAGGAAAACCCTCATTTTAGCTGACCCTTTGGTGCTTGCGCAAGGTATCCACCTGTAATTCTAGTAAACCAGGATCAATTAGCTACCTGAGAAGCTGGAAGGCCACAGGTGGGGTGCGGGGTCTAGGTTTAAGCAGCCAACAGACGTCTCAACTACCTTGCAGGAATGAAGGAATGATGTGTGAAGGCTGGAGAGCTGTACTAGTGTCACACAGGCATGTGGGGCAGGAATGCCCATACATGTGTGCATCATTGCATACCTCTCCTCTCAAGGGAATGGTTAAGTCATTCAAAAATCCCTGAGGTTATGAGTGAATGGTCCTAGATAAGGACACTTCAATCTTCTCTACCACTCCCCTGAAGATGAATCAATGTTTTGTCATCTATAAATCCTGTGCAGGGGGGAGGATAAACCAGGCAATCTAGAGGAAGATTGGGGGAAAGGAAAGATGAACCCTTGCAAATGGCCATTCTGACAAAAGGGTGTCAAAAAGAAATTTCACACTCCACTTTGGTTCTTCCCTAGGGAAACAGCAGTTTAATCCCTGAGGCTGGTTGGCTAGTCATCGTGCTAGACAGATGGATTCATACAATATTACAGAGAAAATATACTCCCTTCCATTGTTTGATATTACAGCCCATCGAAAGAGGTAGGCAGGAAGGGTGGTCTTAAACCTGTAAAAACAACAGAGCCTATCCAACGGTTTCCACCAGAGCAGTGAGGATCTAGTTATTACTTCAGATTTTTTTTGGTTACAAAGAAGCAAATTACCTCAGAACCTTACTAGATTTAAGTAGTCACAACAAATTTTACCAAGCTAAAGTACTTGGTGGTTTTGGTACAGTCAGCCCCTTACCTTTCAGTCTGAAGAAGACTAGATATACTCCATGGACTGTCAAGATCTCTGCATCCACATAAAGATCATTACAGAGTCCACGAGGTGTCTTGTGTCTCCATGTAAGAGCCAGTCAGTTTTAGTCTCCTCTATTTTGTCTTGCTTCACTTCTCCAGGGTGGTTCCAGTGCATGGTCTGTATTTGCAGTGAGCCAGAAGTTGATTCAATGCATTTTCTTGCCTGATAGACTGACTCCTAAATGATGCGACTGCAAAGTAGTGAGTGGTAATACAAGAGTCTCTTCAGTGTTTCAGTCCTCAAGAATTATGATAAACACCTCAGATTTCAAGATGTACCCATCACAGATGTTCACACTCAGAGAATGCTGCCTGGATAATTTGTCATGCAAGGTCTACAAAGTCTCCATTGCTACCATCTCTGAAAGTCACAGCAGCACTTTATTTCAGTTACAAGTGTCATGGTAGTGACAGTATAAATGGTTATCAAAGCAGACAGTCAAAGGTTCATGGTCATTGTGAGAGACCAGTATGCACATCTAAGTTCTGGAGATAAAGAGGAGAAGGAACGGTTGACATAATGGTTAAGGTGTTTACCTTACAGACAGAAGGTACAGGGTTCAATTCTCACCTTTGATGAGAATTGACTAGGCTTAAAATGGCCCACAAGGGCAGCTAGCCTAGTATTTACCTATGGACCTCAAGCCACAGGTCTTTCATTAGCCACTCACCACTTATGGTGCATTAACCATACACGCTATTTATAGAGCCATGGTATGGTAAGTAAACAAACAGAAAACAATTTGTTCTTATCCCCTATGTTAAGTTAGGGTATGGGACTCTACTGTGTCAGTCAATCAGTTTCTTATAACCACTCTTATTCCTGAGGAGACCAGTTTTCTACTGGATAGGATCAGTCATTGCCTGTTAATGCCAGTTGTGTGGTGCCTTAACTTGTCAATAGCATGGAATATTTTCCATTGCTGCAGAAGGCCCTGCTGTAACCTGATTGCATCTCTGAGAAGCACCACATTGGTCAAATTCTAATTCCTGATCCCTCTTTATGATCCATTTCCCAGGAATGCTCCTGTCTAGAAATGGCTGTTCAGATCCCTTCATACTCTCCTTCATTTGTACTTATCCTGAATTCCATCAATAAAGTCAAGCAGAAGTCCAGAGTCTTACTCATAGCCTCATTCTGGCCTCAACAATTCAGCAAATGTGGCTCTGTTTTGGCCTCATCTTTTGGAAAAGTCTCTGTCTCTAAAGCCCTTCAGAACCCTGTTGATTCATCTATCTGGTAAACCTCATCTTGAGCATTGCTGTTTGCTTTAACCACATGGTTATTCCAGTTCCAGTAATGACTAGAGGTGATTCTTGCCCTCCTAGTGTCATCCAGAGGTCCAGCACCAGGAAAAGGTGAGAGTTGCTAGACATACTTTTCTATTTGGGCTGCTTCTAAAGGATTAGATCCCTCATCAACTCCAGTGCCAGCTTTTCTGGATTACTTCTCTCAAATCTCTGACACATTCATAAGTTATTTATCAGTTAAGGTTTACCTTGCTATCATTTCTAACTTCATAAAGGATTCCATAACTCTGCTTGTTTCCTTAAAAGGTCTGCAAAGTTCTTTTCAAGGGTGCATTCCAGATTAGACATTTATTTAAAGACCTGGCTCTTCCATGGGATATGTTCCTTATACCTTGAAAAATTTATTTTACTTCCTTTACAACCTGCTCCTAAACTGTACTTAAAATACATGTCCTGGAAGACTGTTTTGCTAGTGACTATTACCTAGAATTATTTCTGGACCACAGACCTTATGTTTGAAACCCTCAAAAATCATTGTAAGCAAGCCTTTCCTTCATGCCAAAATAGGCATGGAAACAAACTGTAATCAGCCATTAATTTGCCTGCTTTTTTTGCATACTATTCCAGCAGAAATTAATACCTGCTAAACTGTATAGATGTGCACGGGCAGCTAATATTTTGTTTGGACAGAACTAAATCAGTCAGAAAAGATGCCCAATTATTTAATTTCCTTCCAAAAATTGGTCTACAAAGTTTTGAAGTTCACTATCTGCAGATGGCTTTCTAACTGCATTAAATTTGTTATGAAACGCACAAAAAATTACTGCTTTGCCCTTTCACATTTAGCCAGAGCAATGACTACCTCTCAGGCCTTTTTTAGAAATGCATCCTTGGATATTTTTTCAGCTGCTGCATGGGCTTCTCTGAATATTTTTATAAGGCCGTGTGAGTTGGATGTGGCCTGTATTACTTTGTCCTCCTTTTTTTGCCACAGTTATCCAAGGTACAATTTCCAGTAGGTCCACCCAGCAGGAAAGCTAGGGACGCTTTCCTGCTTGTTAACATGGATGGATCTCCACCTACTTTACTGTCAGTTTATCCTCATTAACATGCCTGCCTTCTCCCCGTACCTCTCAGCTGTCCCTTATTTTGAGTTAAATTTTAGCTCTGTCCCTTTTAATCCCTCCAAAAAACAGAGACTTTGGAGAAAATGTGCATTACACTTTAATAAAGACAATAATTAGATGTACATCTTTTGCTTCAGAAAATGTATAATAATTTGCATACCTCATGTTAATAGTGCTAATATTTTAAGTGTCCCTATTTCAGGGTTTGTCCCTAATTCTGTTGAGATCTGTCCCCAATTCATTGAGAGCTATGCCTCCCCAGATCCCCAGTAAGCATGGTGTAGGTGGTTACTAGTCTGTAGTTTTTTACTGATGTGCTTTACTTTCAAGTATCACACATGGGAGGAGCTGTATTAGAAGCTTTAGGGGGTAAAGGGGAGGAGCTGTAGCGTATGTTGGCAAAGCCTGCAGTTACAGTCCTGCTCGTTAATGTATATGGAATGACTCTCTGAACACATATACTAACTCCAAGATTGCCATGCCTTGCAGAAAAGGAAATATTCTGAGTAATGTCTATCTCTGACTTAGTATATCTAAGTCCGTTATTTCGGACATTCAGTCTCAGCTTTACAGGATCCACTGTAGTGGGTGCTGGCATTTGAAATGGTTTACCACTTTCTGTCCTTCATTCTGAGTATGACTGCATGAGGGTAACATATGTAATATGCACATGCTTCCACACAATTTTGCAAGGATCTATTAATTCTGCTGAGCAACTTACAGCCTTCACTGGAGTGTTTGCAGCTTGACTTACTCTAAGTGGATTTTTGATCAAATTAGACTATGGCTGTTGTAATAATGTTCAGATGAGGAAAGGATAAAAACTGCACTATTCTAACTATGATTGCTGTATTTTAGCAACTTTTATATGTCAGCAATCTATATCACATGAACTTTTATATCAATATGCTTGTTTTAATCTTAATTATTTGTAGAATTTCTACAAGGAATCATGTCTACTTAGAATACAGTGTTGACATCCAAAATGAGCAGAGTAGGACTAAAAGGTGGTACTACTTACTAAGCAATGAGTTTTTTTTTTAATACCACTTAGTTTAAAGTAAATGGGAAACGGTCTGCTAAAATGACTGCATTTCTGCTCTAGAGATAAATGGTTCCTGAAACGTCTTGCTGATAGATTGTGTTTGCAGTTGTTTTCCTAATGTTTCATATTTTGGAGTATGAGAAATTGGTTGTGCAGTGTTGTCCTCTTGGGTAGTACTTTTGCAGTCTAGTTTAACAAATAGCTTTGTTTCATAAACACTTGGAAGCTGAGTCGTGATCCAACTAAACTGTAAATTTCAGCTGTTCCGTACCAGATTATTCTTAGAGTTTCCCTTTGTCTGTTTTTCTTTTATAGGGTTTGCTTTACACTGGATTCAGCTCTAGTAAAAGAGTGGATGACGTATAGATCCCCAGATCTGAATACTTAAGACACCTTGTATGCACTGGCATTCAGTGAAGATTACAGATGCATTGTATAGTAGCCTTAATTTGCACAATGAATACCTGTATTAGACCAAATAACTGTGGTACTGCATGAATAGTGAGAAAATATTACACAAGAACATCAGATCTTTATTCATTCTGATGTCTGACAGTCAGCCATTTAAAATAGTTTTACTGTATTTTATCACATGTGCTGAAGCCATATACTGGCATTTGCCCTACTGCTTTTGCCAGTATTGGAATTGGCTACATCTTCCTCTTAAGATCATCACAAATTAAGAGTATGGTTATGTTCTGCTGGTTTCTTCCAGATTACTTCAATACAGTACAGATGTGGTGGTACATTGTTAAAATGACATTTGTTTGTGATTTATGTATTCTTGTGGGGTTGACAGGTATTTGAGTTTATCATTTCAGAGGTACTGTATATACTGTTTTTGATTTGGTGTTTTGTTTCATTTTGATCAGCCTGATGTAATATAAAGTATTTCATATTTCAATAAAATGAAATAAATTATTGAAGCTTTTGATTCGCTTATTTGTGCCTTCTCAGTCCTGGTATTATTCCACTAAATTAAAAGAAATGCAGTACAAACAGTAAGTACAGTGTATGATAATTCCAGAGTAGTGTAATGTTGTTTGCAGACAGTGTACAGATTCCATCAGTAACAGACACACTGTGACCATATTTATTTGGCTAGTATTATTTGGCCCTATTAATAGTGCGGTGGTGGTGCTGAGGTAGCGTTGTCACCTCATAGCAAGACATTGTCCCGTTCAATTCTCAGCTAGAGCATCTTCTATGTGGAGGCATACTTGAATGGGGCGTGCCTTCGTTGAAGGTTGTGCGTCAGGGCTAGTAACCCGGTACGTAAAAATCCACTACCAATCATTAGCGAACCGGAGTTCCGCTGTGGCGACCCCTAACCGGGAAAAGCCGAAAGAAACAAACGAAGATCACCTTTAACAGACAGTGACAGAAGCCTTCACGCAGAGTAAAGCTTTTTCTTTAAGGTTAGTTTTGTCCCCTAATTCCTTTGGAAGTGGGTTTGCTCTAGATTACCATATTATAAAGAGTGAAACTGAATTTTCAGTTACTCAGTTCTGCTCTAATAGATCTGAAATTGCTTTTGCGTACATACTTATTTTCAGGAATCTTTGCAACAATTTGCTTTAGTAAAATTAAGTTTGTAAATTAATCTGTATATCAGTAATTTTACTCTCAACAGACCTGGAAGCCATCTAATGTCTGCAAGAAATAAAAAAATATATTACTGCTTATAAAGCAGATGATATCTGTAGTTTTTGGAACTGCTTGGCAATTACTGCTAAAGTAACTCAGAGTTCATATTCTAGGATAGGTTTGGCAACAGCCAACCAGGTGAGAAGCAGTGTGCAGCCTTTTTTAATTTAATGCGAGAAATTTAATACCACTTCTGAGTACTCACTCTTGAATACCTGTAGATTTGCACTGTTTCCAGTCAGAACTTATTTGGTTCAGTCATGTGAGACCACTTTGTATCTCACAATGTTTTGGATTTCAAACAGCATAGTATAACATCGACTTTCAAGATATTAACTTTCATCTCCCATTGATGCAACCATTGGCAAATGCAAGTTAAGATTAGAAGTAAGTTTGAAGTCAGTTTCTCTGTCACCTTTATTTGAGCATCAAGAATTTGTGTGTGAATAATGTTGGCCCCTGTAGCATCCCTTTTTTACAGGCAGTGGTGACTAGAAAGACTTTTATTTTATTTTGAAGACAGGGTGGCCCCAGTGGTGCAGTGGTTAGCTTTGTCGCCTCACAGCAAGAGGCTCTCCGGTTCGATCCTTGGCTGAGGTGCCTTCTATGCAGAGTCTGCATGTCCTCCCTGTGGTCGTGTGGGTTTCCTCCGTGTGCCCCGGTTTCCTCCCACATCCCAAAGACATGCTGTAAGTGGACTGGACACTCTAAATTAGCCCTAGGCGTGAGTGTGTGCATGTGTTTGCCTTCTGTGAATGTTGGGCGCCAGGCTGGCAACTCGACACTGTGAAACTCCACTGCCAGTCATAAGCAGACAGTTGATCCGCTGTGGCAACTGTCTGCTTATGACTGGCAGTGGACAGTTGCCACAGCGGATCAACTGTCCGCTTATGACTGGCAGTGGATAATTAATCCGCTGTGGCAACCCCTAACTGGGAAAAGCCGAAAGAAGTAGAAGAATTTTATCTTGAAGAACCTGCAATTAGGTAGTTACTTACCAATCTATGTTATCTTGAAGAACTTAGTTAGCCATCACTCTAGTTCTTTGCTCCTGTGCTTTAAGCAGCTAGTTTAGGAAAAAGTTTGTTAGGCTGTACAGAGTTAGACGTTGGGTTCAAAAATGACTCCTGTCCACTCACCTGTGTCTGGGGATCTATATGAAACAAGGGCCATACAGGTGCTATGACTACTACTGAAAAAACATTGATGGTTGGTGAGCATGCCAAAGGAATTCAAACACTTTAATCCATGATGCATCTGATATCCATCATTCTTACGTTGCAGTAGCCTCTTTACTATAAGGGCTGTATCTTACCTAGGAAACACGAACGAACCGGCTTTACAGAGCTTTGGTTCCCTGTCACACATTCACTCTGACTACTGATTGGGCAGCCCAGTGGAGGGAAATCAGCAGTCAGAGTGAATCAATATTCAATACTTTCTTGCTGCCTTGAGAGGAAGCAGCTCTGGGTTCTACAGGAGCAGCAATCAACCTTGAAGCTTCATTTTGAGCAGATAAGTCCCCACAGAGGGAACCCTTCCACACAGAAACTGTTGCTCTTTCACGAAAATATAACTATATTTTATTAGGGATTAAAAGTGGTATTTCCCTTTTTAGAAGCCATGTATTTTTTCACAGTATTGGAAGTGTCTTGTCAAGGACTATTTTCAGGTAAAGGAACTATTTTTTTTTCCTTTGGGGGTTATTTTTGTGGTAACAGTGTACTGTTTATGTAACCTTAATTAATTTGTGAGAATGTAAGTGTACGGGAGTGTTTTTAATGGGCAGAAAGTGTTTTGTATATATTTAGTGCTTATGTATACATTTGTGATTTACCTGTTATATTCCTGTCAGTTTATGTCGTAGATAACTGCTTTATTTCTGAAAGGGGTTTATGTATTTTCCCATTTTTGTAGAAAAAGGGAGTGTGGGGGTAGGTGTAAGTATATGTGTGCTGCTCGTGAACACTTTTATAACAACTTACCCCAGGTGTGCTTACCTGCATTCATTCCTTGTCCTTGGCTGCAGCATAAATATTTATTCCAGTCCTGCTGACTCCTCCCCTTTACCTAAAAAGAAGAAACAACACAGTAAAAAGCCACTACCATCACTGTGGGCAGATGCTGAGTGAGACTGTAGTGGCCAGTAGTTCTTCAAGCCACTCACTTTCTTTTCCAGGCTGCTCTGGTGTAGTTCTTTCAGCCACCGTGGACCGGGGTCAGCCACATCCTCTTTGGCTGTTCCAGTGTCCAATGTGGGCAAGGGAGAACTATCTTCTTTGGGTGAGGAAGACATTCTAACAGATGCTTCTTAGAGTACCTGGGGAAAGAGACATCTCAATAAGGCTGAACTGATATCTTCAATTCGGTCTTCTGTCAGTGTGTTACCTGCAAGGAAGAAACAGAAGGTTAAACACTGGTTCCTCTGAAGACATGGTATCTGATAGAAAAGGTGATTTTCCTATCTTAGCTAGGCAGTTATTACAGGCTATTAATGCTGGCACTCAGAAATCGTTATCTGAGAGTAGTGTCGCTAATGAAATTCCTGAGGAATATTTGTCAGGATTCTGACATACAGACAGGGCTACTTTTCCTTTAGATTCCCAAACCCATAACTTTGACTGAAGAAACGTGGTCCCCTCCTCCTCCTTTGGATGAATTTTCACCCTCTGACTTTTTCCAGGATGAATGAGGTATTTTTGTGGGAACAGGTGGATGAGGTAATTAATTATACACATTTACATATATTTAATATACCTCTTGGTTTGTGGCTCAAATATTTCAAACACCCATTTGCTTACAACTGAGCATGCCCAATTTTTATTTAGTATTTTGGTGCCTTTTTTTGAATTGGAAGAAGGTTATATAAGGAAGTGATGTCATTGAATATATTGTCTGAGGAGGTTTAAAACTTTTAAACGAAAGCGCTTACAATATTTATTTGTTTCGTGTTTATGTTAAGTATTTATTTCAATTTGAAGTTCGTGTGTCTACGGCTTAATAAATATTTTGATCCGGTTGGTGGCCTTTCATTTTTTATTTCGTCAGTTTGCTGTCATTTTGTGGATTATGTCGGTTGTTTGTTCTAACAAAATGGCCATACAGCTGGATGACTCCATCGATGGGACCGAAGGGTCAATCGGGAACCTGACAGCATTAATTTTGAAGCTGACACAGATATTCGAACTCGAACTTGATAAAGCAATTAGGACTGATCTCTCTTTTGATACTATTCAATATGATATGCTTTGGATTTATAATAGTATTGATCAATACATCAGTAAATTGAAGAATGGGAAAATACGCAAAATAGAAAGAGATATTAACCAATATGCCAATGGGGTGGCATATCCTAGGCCTCCAGGTGGTCAACATAAAAAGAACAAAAACATTTTTCCACCTAACAATTATAATAGACTCAATACCCCTGTACATAGTCATAATGACATTGAATTACATAATGACATAGTATATAATGAAAAATTTCCTGAGCTAAGATGCTCAGAGAGACTCAAAAATAAAACCCCTTATTCAAATCAACAAACAGCGGGGTTTCAAGGGGCCAGACCAAAGGACAAGCAGTGGAGAACATGATTAGTAATATGTTCATGGATTATAACGAGAATGAGCATCAAATATGCATTTAAGATAGTTATATTAATGGTTCTGTGAATGAATTGAAACAAGTTATTGTCAATAATACTGGAGACTTTAAAGTGTATAATTTTTCTGATATTGAGATTAGTCAAGAAGTAGCTAATTTGTTATCCAAAGGATATACCTTTGTACCTACACATGTTTCTGATTTTACATCCACTATGATAGATATGAAATTGTTTTTGAGAAAAATTAATTTCTCTCTGATGTATCAAGACTCAATTTATAATGAGCCACATAAATTTGATATTTCAAGTACATACAATCGTCCCTTACATCCTAATTACTAATATATGAGAAAATGTGTGAAAATCAGCTAAAAAATGTAGATAAAATTAATAAAAGGATAGATTATCCTACAAATTTAAGTAAGAATGAATTAGAAATATTAAAAGGCTTACAAAAGGAAAACATAAGAATTATGAAGCCAGATAAGGGGGGAGGAGCTGTTATTATGAATAATGACTTGTATAATAATAAAATGGAAGTAACTTTAGGAACAGACATCTATGAGCAAGTGTCTCTAAATGAATTAAATTTAGCCTATAGAAAAATTTTCTTACAAATCAGTGATATGTTCTTGGATAAACATATTGATATTGACTTATATAACTATTTAAATATCCTAATGCCCAGGATTCCAGTTTTTTTGGGAACCCAAAAATGCATAAAAGTGTAGAAGAGCCTCCCATGCATCCTTTAGTGGATGGAAGGAACTCCATAACTTCAGCATGTGCTAAATGTGTCGATTCCGATTTAAAGAAGTTAGTTATGAAAGAAAAATATATTTGTAAAGATTCCGGGACATTTTTAGAACACATGAATGAAATACAATTTGATAATCAAGATATTTTAGTTACTATAGACGTATGTGACCTCTATACAGTAATCCCTCAAAATATAGGGCATCAATGGATAGGCGAAATTTTGTTTGAATGTTCTATAAAACAAGAGCTCAATAATCTCATAACAGAACTTATAGAAATTGTATTAAATAATAATTATATAAGTTTTAATAATAAATACTATATTCAAAGAAAAGGGATAGCAATGGGGTCGCCCTGTGGAGGCACCTACGCAAATTTAGTTATGATGGTCTGGGAGCGAAGGTTTATATTTAATAGTAAATATTACTCGTATATTAAATCATATAATCGATTCCAAGATGATATTTGTTTAATTTGGAAAGAAAATTCCAATATTTTGAATGAATTTTTAACTTACATTAATGAAACCACAACTTTTTTAAAATTCACGTGGAGCATCAAGAGTGATAATATAAATTATTTAGACATTAATATAATTAAAGATTATGAATTTAAGACTTACATTTCATCTATTTATAGGAAAAAAACTTACTCTAATGGCTTCCTTCATTATACTAGTGCACATCCAGACCATCAGAAAAAATCTGTAATTAAAAGGCAACTTGTAAGAGCTGCCCGAATTATTACTAATTTTTCAGATTTCTTAACGGAATGTGAATATTTAAGAACTATGTTTATTAACAAAGAATATCCTATATTTTTAGTGGACAAATTAATTTCTGAAGTGATACAAAAAAGAAGAAATGCTTATTTCACTCCAATTTTAAAAATAAAAAATGAATTACCTATTGAAAATAGTGGAGTTGGATGTGTTATAAGTGTAAATCCCAATAGAGAGAACAATAATTTAGATAATTTTAGTCCTGCCAATAATACTAATTGTGAGAATGATTCACATAATGAATTCTCTAAAGCATTAGTAATCACTTTTACACAAGATTACCAAATGTTAAAGGATGCATTTATAAAGAATTGGGAAATCATAATGGACAATCCACAATGTAAAAAATACATTAATCAATTTCCTAAAATTGTATATAGAAAAGGTAAATGTTTTAAAGATCTGCTTAGATCTAATAATAATAATAATAATAATGAGAAAGAAAAGGAAAAAAATAGGAACTTATAAGTGCAGAGCATGTAAATGGTGCCACAAAATTCAAGGAGGGGATAATTTTTTTATAAGGAATAAGAAGTATTATATAAAAAAGAAATGTAGTTGTAAGTCAAAAGCAGTAGTTTATCTAGCCATGTGTGACTCTTGTACTTCTTTTTATATAGGGAAAACAAAACAGAAAGAGCACTATCACAGAGAATCTATGAACATGAGTATGCAATAAAGAAATTGAAAATGAATAATGTCTTAGCAAAGCATATTAACGAATATACTAATCATAGATTCCTTTATATGGCTTTAGATCAAGTAAAAATTAAAGATAAACCCCCCTGGAATTTAATCCTTGAAGAAAGAGAATAGTTATGGCAAATTAAATTACAAGCTGATTCTTGGCCAGGCTTAAATGAAAGAAGCTCCATAGCACCAATTTAAAAATTAAAAGCGTTAGATCGGAATAAAATCAAGGACTAATTATGTATTTATTTAAATCTAGGTTGTGATATGTTAATGAAGGAAGCCTTTAGGTTTAATCATTTTAATTATTTTAATTATAATAAATTTATATAATAATTTTAATCATTTTTTACTAATTTATTTATAATAAATTTATATAATTTCATAATATATTCTTAATAATAGGCTGAATATTTTTATTGTTATATTTAATTTGTTTTAATTACTGTGGATATTAATACATATTGTATTCTAATAAGTTTTAAGTGGATTAATAAATAATAAAGGTTAATTATTTATTTAGAATTTTAGTGGAGACATTAATGTAACTTGAAACTATTAATTTCAGTTTCAATTTATAAATTGGAAATATTATATATAATAATTAAATTAATTCCATATCTTCGGTTTTATATTTTTATTTAGATTAATTAATTTTCAATAGTTCAGTATGGTTAGGTCCATGAGGTGATTAATTATACACATTTACATATATTTAATATACCTCTTGGTTTGTGGCTCAAATATTTCAAGCACCCATTTACTTACAACTGAGCATGCCCGATTTTTATTTAGTACTTTGGCGCTTTTTTTGAATTGGAAGAAGGTTATATAAGGAAGTGATGTCATTGAATATATTGTCTGAGGAAGTTTAAAACTTTTAAACGAAAGCGCTTACAATATTTATTTGATTCGTGTTTACGTTAAGTATTTATTTCAATTTGAAGTTTGTGTGTCTACGGCTTAATAAATATTTTGATCCGGTTGGTGGCCTTTCATTTTTTATTTCATCAATTTGTCAGGATTCTGACATACAGACAGGGCTACTTTTCCTTTAGATTCCCAAACCCATAACTCTGACTGAAGAAACATGGTCCCCTCCTCCTCCTTTGGATGAATTTTCACCATCTGACTTTTTCCAGGATGAATGAGGTATTTTTGTGGGAACAGGTGGATGTTCCCCCTGAAGTGAGGAGAGAGGATACATTACAGGTGGATATTCCTCATTCTACACTCATCCCTTCCATTTTGCCAGCCTAGGGATGTGATTAATGCTGACTATAATAATCCTGACTCAATCTTCAGTGCCCTAAAAGTCAGGTAAGACTGTATAAAGTGCCTTAATTTTATATTTTCATCTTGGATATGAACCAGCTGCTCTAAATACATCTTTGCCAGCTGGTAAAAAAAAACTATTAAACAATACCAGTCCCTTCACATTGGACACGGAAGGTAAGATACTAGGCACATTTTGAAAGAGAATTTTCTCTTCTTCCACTTGTAGAATTCTTAACTACCAGGCACATATGTGGAAGTTTATTCTGTTCTATGCAGACAGTTTTAGGATAGCTCCTTTCCTAATTCTGTTTGTGATCTTTCTCTAGTATCTAAGCATGCTTTGAAGAATGTGTATGATTGAGTGCCACTGCTACTGCTACAGTTTTGAGAACATTCCTTTGTGAAGCTGACCAGTTGTAACCTCAACCATTTACAAAACCCATATAGCCAAAAGGCTAATACAGCTGTGATCATTCAAACATATACTGTTATGGTAAGGGTAATTTATTCAACTATTCTTTGCCCGATAACTTGGCAGATTGAAAGGAGAGAAATGGGTGTAAAGAACCATAGAAAATACTTAGGGACATTTTCATGCAGTGTCAAAATGTTTTGCCATTTTTAAAATATATTGAAATACTCAATTAGATTTTAATGTCGCAGATCACTTGTACTGCTGTAAAAGTAGCAGAGGTCTGCAAATACTTGGAGCAGCTCATTTTTTTGTTTATTCTAAATGTTAAAAACTAAAAGGATATGACTCTCAAATGCACTCAAATGTAATTTTTTTCTGAGGTGAATATTTCCAAATTCAGGAAGAATGATGGAATAAGGTTTCTTGCTTGATCAGTGGGAAGGACTCATCTTGGCGCTCAGTGGGTGGTCTAGAACCTTGCCTGAGATTCTACTTTGAGGTTTGACTGGATTAACTACCACCTAAATGTAGGTCTATGTTGGCTGCAACCTCTTGAGCTTCCCAGGGAAACATTTTGAACTAGCAGGTATTTGATTCTGTTCCAATTGTCTATCTTTGTGGAGTTCAGACAGGTGCACCTTGGAGTGTTAACACCAGTATCTCCCTGCTTGTTCAGTTTGGTATTAAGGGGAGCAGCCTCTGAAGTTGGTTAGTTTTGGATTCTACTCCTAGGCTCTCACCCTCAGACCATCTGGACTGGTTAGCCCAAGTGAAGGAGGATTCACGGTGTGAGTCCCCATCATGGTGTGTGACACAGGCATGAGAGACTGGGCTGCAGTTTGACTATATTGAGATATTAATTTCCAGGTGTGTGGTTTCATCTATGAAGACCTGAGTTGCATGCCAGCACCTGGCCTGGTCCACTCAGTTATTACTCCATATAGCAATCGCATGTTTGTGCTGTAGTGAGTCCAGATGTGACTTAAACATGCATTGGAATCTGGGTGCCCTCCCTGGTCAGGTCCCACTGGGGGGTACCTTCTTTTCGGAGACTGATGAAGCTTCAGAGTCCCTGCAATCCACAGACTTCTAGTCAGATGAAGACACCTTTAAAGGCTGTTGTATGGTATCTGTGCTCTTACCAAGTAGGACCCAGGGTGCATTGTCCCCAAGCTCCTTGTTGTTCTTTGGTGATCACTGTCCTTGAGCCATTGTTTAGTAATGTTATCATGAATCTGTGCTCTTGATTATACCTGGGCCCAGGTAGGACTGGGGTGCATTGTCCACAAACTCCTTGGTGATCACTGCCATCATTTATTAATGTTATGATGCAAGCCTAGAGCACCCTTAATCTGCTGCTTCATCAGGAGAGATGATAACCATGCATTATCCGGGATTGACGGTTGGCATAATGGTTAAGGAGATTACCTCACAGACAAAGAGGTACAGGGTTTGATTCTCACTGAGTGAAATTGGCTAGGCTTTAAATGGCCCACAAGGGCAGCTAGCCTAGTACTTATCTATGTATCTGTGAAATGGATTGGTGTCAGACTTTGTCTTATTCTAAGTTTGACTTCTCATTGGTTAGTCAGCATTTCACTGAAGCCATGTTCCAGTCATGCCCAGCTGAAATCGGGGGGGGGGGGGTTCAGCAGTAGGGCAGGGCTGCCAAGAATCCCTGCATGTGGCCCAGGTGACCAGAGTTCAGTTAGCAGCTCAGTCATCAGTTGAGTCTGGTTTGCAGAGGAAGAAGGACTGATGAAGCTATGCCTGCTTTACATTTTCTGGAAAGGGGAGGCATTAACATGGTGGGCAATTCTTTGTAGCTCTGTGGAGACCAATACTCCAAACCAACAATGGACTGCGTGAGTAGGATGGCTTGAGAAAGCGTAACTGACTTGGGGCCTAGATCATGGATGTTCATAAGGTCATGCCTTATTGATCACCCAATCTGCAGATGTTACACCAGCATGCAAGGTGTTAGGGAAAAACTTGCCACAATACTACCTAGCAGCAGTAGTGGCTGTCAGGCCCATTCAATTTCCTATGAATCATTTCTCCATTGTATGGTGGGCTGGTGAACCCAGGCTTGTAGGGGATATGAAATACCAGCCAAACAGTTCTGATATGTGTGAATTGGGAGGAGTATGGACTGGCCACACTATCATGGCAGATCAACACCCCCCCCCCCCACCAAAAAAAAAAAAACACTGAATATCTGCCTTAAAAAAGGGAAAATATATGTCATTAATTGCTACAGTAGTTGGCCAGAACTGTTTGATTAGCATGTGTCTTGTATCCTTTCCTTATATTTGGACTGTGATGGTAATGCGTATGAAATATGTCATCGAATCAACATAACATTTGACAACATGGCTGAGAAACTCTGAAAAAAGTTCAGTCTTCAGCAGAAGTTAAGCAGAAACTGATTTTCAACCCAGAAACATTTCTACTTTTTGTATTTTTCTTAGGCTTCCAACACCTGAGACCAGGAAAAATATTGATGAGCAGCATGGAGGGAGCAGTAAGCAAAAATGAGATGCTGTCCATCTTGATTTGCACCAATATGAGCTCCATTCATTGCAGGGCCATTTTCTACCCCATTGCCAACCTCTTACTGTTCCTTCCTGCTCCTTTATAAGGTTGACTGTTGTAATATTTCATAACATTCCTACTATGTCTGACAAGATCAGATTCCTTTTGGTTGCTCTTATGGCTCAGTTCATTTTACTCTGATCCAGTTCCTATTTTACTTCTGCCACCAGTTTGAGGGCTTTGCTGAGAATGCTGTAGGCATGGCCTCCTTAATGGTCATTTGACCTCTTCCTAGCAGTGTCTTTGATTTGCATTCTCCATTTTGACTCTGGTCCTTGTCCAAGCTGATGGGAGTTTCTGTTTTTTTTTTTTTACATATGTTGTTTTATTACTGTATAAATTGCTGAGGAGCAGTGCTGTTTCCTCATTGATCTGTGTTGGAATTTTCAATTTTCTTTGATGTTTCTTAGTGTTGCTACACTGATATATGACTGTATTGCTCATGGGGATTTTTGCGTGGTTCTGTAGCTTCTTTGCTTAAAGATGCCTAGTTCTATTGTTACAGCCAGTGCTACTGCTGACTTCCCTGGACTGTTTGTGGCTCAAAAGCTCGGACTCCCTGTTTGTTCTGCAGTATTCAATGGGAGCAGGCATCTGATCAGGGTATATATTTCTGATTTGGTGGATTGCTGTTGGTAGTAGGACTTTGAGGGAGTTATAAGGAAGGTATTGAAGAAAACATTTAGTGACATCTCTAAGGCTTGTGTGTGGACTGCCTGACCTATATTTCAGTTCAGTGTATTGAGAACATCAATAGTTGGCAACTAAGAAACCTGTTATGAACTGTCTGTGGCCTTGCTGGCAATGTTTAGTATGCCACCCCCCCCCCCCGGCGTTTTTATTAGAGCTGCTTTTTTGATGTTCTTATTAAGGTGTTTAAATTAAGAAACATGGCTAACTGACAATCAACTCATTCTCAATCCAAAAAAAAACAAAAACAAACTGCTACTGTTCCTCCCTAAAAATTTGGCCTATATCAAATCTACTTTCAATATTCTATCTCTTAGCAACACCCCCATACAAATAGAACCTAGCACCAAACTCTTAGCAATTACTGTAGACGATCAATTGAAATTTGATATACATATCAATAACTGTATCAAAAAGACCCATCAAAAACTCGGACTCCTCTACAGATCTAAAAAATTCCTCTCCTCTGACGCCAAGATTACACTCTCTCAATCGTACCTCCTACCCAGTCTTATGTATGGCTCCCAGATCCTTACAAATTTTGACTTTACCCTTTTCACCAAACTTGAAACCACCTACAATAAAATTGCTTGCTTTGCAGCACATCAAAACTATAAATCCCATCACTTCACTTCACTAAAACTAATGAACTGGTTAGAACTACCTCACCAAATTTTACTCTCACAGCTCTCCATTATTCACTCTATTGTTTACTTGCCTTCATATTGTCCAATGCTTGCACCACTTATCTCCTACTACTCTCCCTCCAGACAACTACGAAGCTCTAACCAAAAGTTACTCCAAATCTACAAACCTCAAACTAAAACTGGATGCAAAATTTATAGCTACCACCCATCCATGTCCTGGAATAAACTGCCTCAAGAGATAAGGTCCCTTACCAACCCAAAATTATTCAAAGTAGCTTTAAAGGTACACCTCAAAAATCACTGATACTGCCACTGCAGTCAGCCACCATAAACAATATCCATGCTATCCCTCTTTATCTCTCCTCTAACCTTCATACTATTCTACATTACATACCCCTCTCTTCTCTAGTTCCACGTTTTCTATCCTCAACCTCCAGTCTCATCTCAAATCTAATTCTTCCTATATAACATCCCTATTTATGTCTAGCTCCTTCCTCTAACCCCTTTTTTCCCCACTGCCTCTTGTTTCCAACCTCCCTCCCTCTCTCCTATTCTTGATTCTTAAACCCCCTCTGTATCACCTCCACTCATCTCCACAGTTTACTTCTTTACAATGCTCTGTAAAGCCTTACTGCTAAACTACTGTTTAATCGTGACTGTAATGTAAATATTGTAAATAGTTTTCTGCTTTACTCTGTTAGAATATGATGTGTAATCTGTACACTAGACTGCTATTTTTGTACTCTAATGGAGCTTTTCTCCCCGGGTCACTGCTGAAAAAGGGCTTCTGCCCAGCCAGACTAACCCGGTCAACAAATGTAAAATAAAATAAATACGATTCTGAGGTGGCTGTAAATCTAATGTACTTTATGTTGGACATTGCAGTTTTATGAGTTAATTTATAAGTTGTAAGTATTTTTGGTCTGATGCAGGTAACAAGAATCTTCAGCCTTTTTAGCTTTGGTATTATGTGTTTATACCAGTGCCTTGTTTGCCCCTTTGCTGTTTTGACAGGCTACACTGTGCTGTGCAGTAGGTCTCCTGCTGTAGCTGAATTTTACTGGACATAACCTTGTTACTGATTACTTCCACATCCAGGGAAATGGAAATCTATTTTTATTTAAACCCCGAGACAAGCTAATTTGTTTTTACTTGATTGTGTCTGGAAAAAAGTCTAGCTCTGCACTAAATGCAACTTTCTGAGAGAAATTAACTGAGAAGAGCTCTGGGCAACTGGCTAACCCAGGTAATAAAAAAGTTCAAATGATTATTTTCAGGTTATGTCTTGTCTGTTCAAACAGCAATGCTTTGCTTGCTGCTGTGCTGCACTGAGCTGTACATCATGCATTAATGGGAAATAATGCACTCGATTGATGTATGCCAATAAAATCAACTTTTCAACAATATTAATATCTGCATACTGAGCTATGGTCATAGAGCTTTATCCTTCCATGCCACAGGGACAGATGTAGCCATTTCATACTGACCAATGCAACTGTGAACTTCACATCAGCATTTACAGTAATAGGGATTTTGGCCATCCCTCAGACTTCAGCCCTTAATTAAAAAGAATTTGCCAGGAAATATTTGAGTACACTTCAGGCAACTTTCAAAATATGAGGCTTTCTCCACCACCAGCATCCACAAATGTTTGACACATGCCCTTTGCAGGTTTCCTGATCAGTCTACTCAAGCCAACATCAATGATGATGCTTACATCAATTCAGAAAAGAGAAAGAAAAGTGAATAACATCTCTATCCTCAGTAAAAAGCGAAGAGTTTTACATCAGCCACATGCTTTCCAAACTGCAGCCACATTTTTTCCCAGTCCTCCTGTCCCTCACCTGAAGATGGTGAGTTTGTAAAAACTGTTAATCTCGGTGCAGAATTCTCTGAATGTTTTTCTAGGGACCCAACATCTTCAAGAAATATTGTGAAATGATGAGGCATAAAGAAAAAAATGGCCATTTTTCTCTATTATATATATTTCAAGATGTGTCTTATGCTACCTGGTAGCATCCTGATTCACAAAGCCCTGACTCCCAGAAATGCAGATAGGCTTTACAAGTACTCTTACTGTTGGGTCAAAATACTGACATTGAAAGAGTTGCATCGCATCCAAAACATTATTACAGATGCCTGTTTCCCTTACTATGTTAACCTATTATAATGAATCCAGGATGATGAACTGGGCACATTTGGTGGGTATGTTTACCCCATCTAGTTAAGTTACTGGTGTTAACTATGTATTATATATGGTTTTATGCCAAAGTTCAATATTAAACCAGATTCAAAAGAATGTCTGGTCTCCAGTCCTGAAGGTGGTACTGATGATACAGAAGAGAAAATAACTTCCACTGCTAAAAAATAGGAGTTTATGTGTTGGAATGCTCCTACAATTTGAAATTCTGTGAGTGCATCTGCCACACCAGTGGTGATATTAAGAAGGACTGTTTAGCTGAGAGATGAAACATATCCAGAAGATGTTACATTAGCTATATTATGTACAGAATTTAAATGTACTATCGTCTGATTATTTAAGTCAGCTGACAATATTTTAGTTTATTAGAAGAAAAAAAGGAAATACTAGGTAATTAGTCAAACAGTTCATTGAAAAGCCAGCAGTGCCATACCCTAAGAGCTGTCACTCAGAAGACTCTTGCAGGAAGCAGCAGGGAGAGAGAAGCAGCAGTTTCACAAAAGACACCACTATTCCTTTACTACCAATATATTTCAAGGAAAAAGTCAAAATAAGAAAAGTTCTTTGTAACTCTCTCCCAGATCTTCTTTCTGCCCCATCCAGTGGCGGACCGATTTCATTAGATTGTATTTTGGCAACATTTTACCCAAAACAAGTGGCTTCTCCAACTTGACAGGTTATTCATTAGATCCTTTTGAAACTCTGTATTGTATTCAGTTAACTTGCACACACCCATGAGCTAGTCCTTCAGCTACTCATAAAGAGACAATTAACTGGAGGATCTTGAGTCCACTATTTCAGAGACAGACAGGTTTAATGAGTCCCAACCCCATCAACACTTGAAGACCTCATCTTTAAAGATTCTGTCAAGCTTATTTGCAACAACTTCATATTGTATTGGCTTCCTGTTCCTTTTCCTCTTAAGTGACTGGTAGAGTTACATCATGCACAGCATCACAGCAGCTCAGAGACACCCTGACTGTTCCTCCTGAAAAAGGCCAGTGCCTTTTACAAGCTTATTTCTTAATGGGAAGAACAGTCTAGCACACATCCCAGAGAGTAAAACTGTCACCTTGTCACCTAACAAAGTTTCTAGAGCTCCATGCAGATGTGATAAGAATGTTTCCTCCTCTGCCATTAGGGGACTTGGCCATCAGTTATTTGTCTCACTTGCCCAAGTTCCAAGTCCACCTAGTTAAGAAGGCACTGAATAAGCCTGATGGCTTTCTTATGCCTTGGTAAAAGGAAGACCTCTGTAAGACCATGTCAATGGCATCCACACTAAAGTACAGTGTGTCCTGTTTCAATTTTGATTGCAGTGATGCTTCAGCTAGTGCCACAGACTTAGGTGAGTGCTTCCACAGGCTGGTGTGACTGAGACTGTACAAGGAAAGCTGGACCAAAAGCCTGGTTATTCACTTCATGTTGGAAATTGTGTTCTGCTAGTAGGCCCAGGACCTAGTCAAAGAGCTTCTGAAGAGGAATGTGAAGATAGGTGAAGGCTGCCAGCCTAGCTAGATAGAATTTTGTAGATAATTCTGTCATTCGTAAATATTAATGTAAGCCACAGGCTTGTTCTCTTAAATGTGAAAAGACTGTATTGGCTGTTGAATTGGAAAAAAATGTAACAACAGTGCACTCTGCTGTAAGAAAGCTGATAAGTCAAGGATGTCATGACTGTCTTTGATCTCAGGGCTCAGAGCTGAGATGTCTGGATGAAGGAATTCTGGCTATTGTTTTGAGACCAGAGTTAATTGCTAGAATTTGCATGTATAATTTCTTTTATTGCTCTGGCTTCCTGACCAGCTGCAGGATCAAAAGGGCTATTAATCTCTGAGTTTCTGTTAGCCTGGGAACCAGAAAAAAATGATGTCATCTGAAATAAATCAGTGGTACTGTGTTATCAATTTAAGGACAGAAAGAATGAGGGCACTGAGCATTTGTCCTGAGAACATCCAACTCACCAGCACTCTGCCTGTGTTCTATATGTAAGTTTATTTTAGAACTGTGTTTTCTCTTAGATATAGCTAGGAACTAGGAAGATTAAATTAGTCTTTTTTTTTCTCTAATGATGTCAGAACTTTTCTACTGTATTATTTTAAGTATTTCTGTGTGATCTCTGAACTCTTAACTAGCACTGTGCAGTACAAAGCATTGTCTTGTGTTTTTATTATTTATTATTAAATATTTTTAAACCTTTCAACTGTGGCTGTTTTGTGTAGAGATAATTTAAGCTCTAGAGTGCACTGCATGTATTTAGTGATACTGGCCAAGCCATTCCAATATGCCTTGACTGTTCAGTTGCACTTACCATTTGGATAATAATATTGCACAATAATAATTGGGCATCCTTTGCTAAGGGCCTTTTTAGTAGCTGATAAATATTAGTGGGTGGTGGCAAGTAGTACTATCATATACCAAAAAATACGACCTTCCACTGTTTGGTACAATAAAGGCTGTCCTCCACGAGATATATTCCAAAGATGGACACACTGAGTGTATATGAATATCTTTTATTAAAAAATAAACAAACAGATTGAGCGCGCTTTCATCTCATGCCTTGAGACTTCTTCAGAATCAACTACTATTCACAAGTTCATTGTTTAAATACCTTCTCTTGATATTCAGTTAGTTACCATGGTAATTAATGATTTAGTAATTGCACTGAACCAAGCCAAGCAATACCTCCTTACAAAATACCTATCCCATGCAAAACCATGTAAAAACTATTCATAATGCTGTAGTATGTGCACATATCTATGTGTATAAATAAAAATGATATAAAAAAATGTATAAAATACATGTATAAAAAATACATGTATATAAAAATCTCGAAGGCCGGTTGAACTAACATAAAATAAGCAACAAAAAATATATATAACAGTAACAAAAACATAAATCTTAATAAATAAAAAATGCATTCTAAACAATTCTGTCCAGAAATATTAAAACAATACTATTCTAATAGATTGCTATAATCACAATAGGACTGTCACAGGTAGGAACATGTAGGAATAAAATAGTAAAGACATCTTAGTGAACACTCTCACTACCAAGCTGAATATATTTATGTATTGATGTATGACATAAAATGACCATAGAAATACCTCATCTACCCAGATATCATATAACTATAAAGTTATTTTGTAAATAAGGAGTTAATGGTAGTTACTCTTTATATTACTCTCTTGGGATTCAATGACAGTAACTTCAAAACTGGTTTTATGGAAATATGATCATTCATACCTGGGTGTATACAAGAATCTAATCTAATCTGCCATATCATTTCCCGGTACTCCAGGAATGTCTCCCAATCACCACCCCTGTATTTTTGTTTTACTTCTTCCAGTATCCAAAATGTCATATTCATGTTTTTGCATGTAAGTGTATGCCTATAAAGTGCATTGTTTTCATTCTTTTTTTAATGTCCCTGACATGTTCATAGATACGAATTCTCAAATTCCTTTCGGTTTTGCCCACATAGTATCCCCAGCATGTCTTGGTATAATCATTTTTCTCATAAAAAAAAACAAAAAACAATTATTTTATAAGCAAACAAATCCAAACCAGCCCAGAAGTTGAAAATGTTGAAACACAGGTGCCCAGTAGGAAGGTAGCTGGAAAGAGAAGCTGAACCACGACAAAGTAAAATCTTTTTTATTCCCAAATGGTGAGCGCTTTCGCAATGGTAACCATTGCTTCATCAGATGAGTAAGCAAAGTCTATTTTCAGTGAAGACCCAGGGAGAAAAGAATTGACATATATTAAAAAAAAAAAACAGCTAATAGCTGCTAAATATTAACAAACAAATGTGGTATGTATATCTAAGTAACTGTTTAGGAATAATGCAGTACAATGTGAAAACATTATTGCATAGTGTGCATGCAGAAAATATGAGTAAAATATAAAGAGAGGAAACAAAGTAAAAAAAAAAATCTGGCGATAAGTACAACTGAAGAAAAAAAAAGTTTAAGGAAGAAATGACAATCATTGTATTACTAGTCAGTCAAAATGTTGAAAGAATACAGAAGGATGGAATAAAGTAATGAAAGTTAAGTACGGCTCCAGTGATTGGATGCTTCTTGTGTATCATTGTTAATGAGGAGCCTACCCAATCATATCAACTGATACTTGTACTGCAGTCACACTTAAAAACATATATTAATAGCCTGCTCATTGTATTCCAGCTCATCAGCTCAGACATATCTGGTAACAGTCAGTGATGAGAATCAAAAAGTGACCGACCAGTATTAAATCTGAAGTGCAAGCAGTAAGTACCAGACCGTGCCCTATACTGCTCCTCTTTCACAAAGAATGAATCCACTTTAAATAACAGAACAACTGCCTTAAAGTTAGCTAATGAGGAGAGGAATTGCAGCATAATATCGCTCTCTGCAACTTATTCCTTAGAAGGGGCACAATACTGGCAATGTGTTGAAAGGTGTGATTCACAAGCACTTCTACAAATAGTAGTTCCTAAATCCCATAGCATACCTTGGCATTAATAACACTTCCCCCCGCCACACATACCGCCTGACTCAGCTACACATTCAGATCTCCTACACCAGTTTATACATATTTGTTTCCTTCTAACTCGAGTCGATAAATATCTAATATGATATGATCAAAATCTTAGAATAGGAATCTCCTCATGTCTGAATAATGCAGCTGATTCAGAGAAGCTGATCTTTTCATTTTAAAAAATATCTTAAATGTGGGGAGGATTTGGCATAATGGTTAAGGCCTTCACCTCATAAACACAAAGTACAAGGTTTAATTCTGACGACAGGTTATTGGATAAGCTTAAAATGACTCTTCAAGGCAGTTAGCCTAGCATTCATCTATGAGCCTGTTTATATCAGTCATTTAAAAAAATACTTAAAATTATCAACTATAAACTTTTGTACAGTCCTGTGCTGAGTTCTTATTTTGGTACTGAGGTTGTGGTAAACAACAATACAGATGGAAGAATGAGACAAGAAAACATGTTGCAGCTAAAAAGCAGTTTAATTAAACAAATTTAACAAAACAAAATCAGTTACTTACAAAAGGCATCTTGCAAACTGCACAAGAGATGCTCATTTAACTATGTATAGCTGCATCTGCTTGGCCAAGGCAGTCTCAGTATCAATCAGTCAATCAATCAATTAATCAAATTGAAGCAAATCAGGTTAATGCTGGCAACTTGAACCCTGTTGCATTAATTCAGGCACTTGTTATCTAGGGTTGCCACGTTTTCAAATGACCAAAGTGGGACATTTCCGGGACACACATCAGATTTTACAGGCCGACACATACCAATGGTCAGTACAAAGGATAGACCTTTACATTTTTGCCTAAATAAAAGCTTATTCTTGTAGCAGTTTAGTTGCTTATTCTGTTTCTTGTAACATTTAGGTATTTTAGATACAGAAATAACTATTTTATGCAACTATTACATAAAATATGGGACATAATTATGTCCTACAGTCTCAGGACATTTGCCATTTTTAATATTTTTGGTCAGAACTCAGCTGCCCAAAGAGGGACTGTCCCTCACAAAGTGGGACAGGTGGTAACCCTATTATTATCAAACGTGAGTCCTGAGAGCAAGTAAATCAGAAGGGTCAGTAAACTAAGCATGTGTCATGTTTTTTATAGACAAGTCATATCTGCTGATACATACCGACAGTCTGAGCTGGAACTTCTGGAATCTTAAAAATGTTGAACTGATACTTTTGGAACTCTTATATTAATTAAAAACAGTGCATCATTTCCTGAAATGTATAAAACAGTTAAAAAGATCATCATGTTATTTTTTAGTTCATTTTTATATACTGGCTTCCCCAACCTGTTAGTAACTAAAACATATTCTTTTGAACCATGGTTACTTCTCCTTTTTAAGCACACGGGGGTTGGCTTCAAAAGTCACAAACTACAGCTTGAATGCAAAACTCTGATTAATTAATACAGGAATATTAAAAAAAACATGGTCACTAATAATCATATAATAGGCTAACAAATATAAAACAAATTTTATCGAATTAAAGCAAATATATACTGTTATGTCTTTGCTACTCACTTTGCTGTTTAATGCTCAACTATGAGGGAACCAAACTGATAAAATGGGAAAGAATGCATGTGCCCAATACAAACCCTCCTCATGTTATTATATTTCCATCTGCAGTCAATTGTTCCCTTGCTTTGTTCCCACAGATAAAATCATTTCCGAAGATCGGTTTCCTTCTGTTTTTATTTTTTCAGTATAATCTTTGTACAGCAACTGCAAAACAATTCACAAAAGAAAAGAACCTGTTATGTTCCAAAGTTGCAAAAATATAGTATCAGTCTACCTAGATGAGTGTATTTTCAGCATCAGGACTTGCTAAAAGAAGTTTCTGGGAAAAATTTAGGTAATCTACTTGACAAAACAGTTGCAAACAACTTGAAATCATGATCTACTAAAGGTATTGCTTACACAAAGCCACCTGAGATGGAGCTTGTCCCTGTTTTAAAATCAGAAATTTTTGGTTGCTTTTATGAGGATGAAACCTCACTTGTCTTTAAAACACACTTAGAATTAATAATGAATGTATCCTTCTCCTCTAGATAAATCTACAAGGGCAAGTCATTAAGGCCAGGTGTGTTTCTCATCTTTGGTTCTAGCTTATAAAATATGATTATTACTAAAAGAAAGACTGCTCCTGATTTAATCTAGGCAGTTTCATCAATGCCAAATACCTCAGTAAATGCTCATTGAAAGCATGTCCCATAGCACTCACCCTATACAGTTCCCCATGATACTGTGTAAAGCATATAAAATTTTCTCTTAGGATGCCACACAAATGTCCAAATTCAATATCCTTAATCTTAGGAAAGTTTTCTACATAACATTTTGACTAAGTCTTAAAATTGTGATTGGCAGAGGTAACTTTAAAATTTCTCAGTGTAAGTGATCTCTTCACCTGATCACCTTTATACTCTAGCAGCTTAGTACTTTTCTCCCTAAGGTCTTAAACCTTCTACTCCCCAGTCTGTTTCCAACTAATTACTTTATTTTGGGTCTTCAGTAATTCTGCCTGATAATACCTCAACTTACATGCAATGGTTTAAGCTTGGTGCAAATGTAATCTTTCAAAAAGTTTGCTAAATATATATGGAAGGGAGACTATCCTATAATTGATAATGTCTGCAAATCCTCAGAAATGTTTATAACTGCCCCATAAACTGGTATCTTTTTCAGAAAATAAATTCCCTTTCAAATTCATTTCTAAAGTATTTCTGTCTAAATGTATTTTCTTTAATGTAGGGATATGATCTGAAAAAAAAAAACACTGGATGCTTTAAAGTTCATCTGCCAAATAAAAATGTCTTTTTTGAATTAATATTTTATCAGACTTTGAAAAGCCCCTAACACAAATGACTACTATTGATCTCAAAAAAAAAAAAAAAAAAAAAAGAGAGAGACAGAAAAGGAAAGCTGCTTCTCCCTAATATATTACCAACTTCACCATGCAGAGATATTTGGCAGTTCTTCAACACATATACATTTAGAAAAGCTTCCCTTCCACAGTCGTTCACTTTGCAGATATCATAAAATATCTTCTACCCTGAAAGATACCAATGCAAAGTCAGCTTCGATTTAAATGTAGTTATTACAGTCCAATTTCATACTGCAGGCATTTCAAAATAAATAAAAGCATTCTAAATGTATCATAGAAGTGCAACAGTACAAATAACTGAGTGATTCCTCCCATAAAATATATGAAAAAAATAGATAAGTTCTTCTTTAATAGTCAGCTCTGTAGTGCTTTTGTGGGATTCTGACCATCCAACTCACTGTTTGGGAAATGATACAAGTAGTTTATTGACAAGGAAGAGTAACTTCTTAAATCGGAAACTTCATTGTCTGCAAACTAAAAGCAATGGCCATTAAAGTATGTAATGACTGTTAATAAACATTGTCTTGCAAAGCACAATTCAGTTTAAATTCCTCTTTAGTCTAAAGGCTACAACACACCAGTGGTTGTTTAAACATTTAGCCTTAGATAGACATTGTATCTCTCCAGACAATGATTGTTTGCAAAAGCCAGACTCTCCTTTTCTATTTGGCAGACTTTAATCAATAGATGAGCATTTGCAAGCATCTGTGAACACTTTCTTTGGCTTTTGCAGAAGCCTGTTGAACTGGGAGAATGGCTCAGGTGTCCTTGGAGCAGGCAATCTTGCAAAGTCATTGCCCTCATCTTCTATTACATACTGGAAAGATGCTGCATTACAGGACATTGTGAATCATCAGCTTCACAACTGCATCTTAAGGTGACTACACCTATGCCAAGACAGATCTTCTGTTGTTCAGGATATAATGGAATTTCCACCAATTTTGTCTGCAACGTCAAATAAGAGGTTGAAATAAAGCTTATTTTATCTTGGTTTCTACTGAAAAATCATAGTCATAATAGATCTTCCTGTCTTGGACTTTTAACTCCTTGTCCCAGACCCTAATAATAACCTGAATCCTCTCTTTCAGGGCATTCATTTCAAATGGATTAAGACAGCATTAAGCAGACATCTTTAAGCCTGGGAACAAAATACCCTGTGTGATCTCTCAATTGTATTGTCATTGACTGGCATTTGAAGCCATGCAACCAAAATAAGCAATACAGGTTCATAGGTAAGTACTAGATTTGCTGCGCTTGTGAGAAATTTTAAACCCAGCCAATTTCACTTTTGGTGCTCAAATTAAGCTATCCCATTTGGTTAGAGATTGGCCCATCCCACCCCATGGTTGATATTTATATATTACCCCTAATAAGAATAAGTGTTACCATACCATAGATAATTTGAAGAGACCCATGCATGGGATAAAGCATTTAGGAGTTGCTTCTATCCATTAGAAATACAGGGGGTCAATCCTTGGGTAAATGCTTTGTTTCCTATACATACATACAAGTTGCTCTTGAATATGGACAGGGATAAACTTTTTTATGTGAATGGGGACTCTGTTCCAGAGCAATGGTGTTCTCTGCGAGATATACCTGTCCTTCCAAACCATTCTATTGATGCTGCAGAAGTGGTTTAGATTCATAGACCAGGTGTTGCTGATGCCATTTGACTTGCTTTTGTTCAGTAAATCCATCAGTATTGGGTTGGAGGATGCCTTACAGGTCACCTCTTAGCAGTCTGTAGAATTCGGAGTATAATGACAGGACTTTGAGTTGGTCCATGTAGGACATGTTGTTTAGTTCTTGTATCCTCTTAGTAAGGTGTCTATGTGGGCATAGCAGTTGTTGCATGTGTTCCCTGCATTCTATCTGTGAGACAGTTGGCAATCCAGAGGTTGTCACAGGTGTTTATTTCCAATTTATTAAGCTTTTCTACCATTACTAAGTGGGGAATTGTGTCAAAAGCTTTGTCTGGTTTGAAGTATGCAGTGTGTACCATTTTGCCTTCATCCATTGCTTTGGTGACCTTTTCAAAAACAATCCTCCAGGTAGAGTAAGCATGCCCTTGACAAATCCAAACTGAGTAATCTCTCTCTCCCTCTTTCCAAGATTCCTGCAAAGTTCAAATTGTTTCTCCTTACCTTGTCTTCAAGGTCTATACATGTTGCTTCTCCTCATTGCTGCCAAGCCTCTGTGGACTCCATTCTGTGACTCGTCTCTTTAATATTTGAGTCCATTTCAGACAAACAGCCAAAATGGAAAGAAACTGCTCTCTAAATCTGCACATTTTTTGTCCATTTTGTCCACATTGTCCATAAGTTTATACATAATTTTCTAGCCATCAGTAATTATTTGGTCAAATCTCAGACCAGTTTTGGAATTTGCCATAGCATTTATTTCCTGGGCAACATTCTCACCCCGTGCGTGGTCCAGTACAAGTTTTATGCATGCCAAACTGTGCATAGTAATTTGCTGTTTTTTTTTTTTTACTTTTTTAGATAGGCTTTACAAATTCAGGGCTGTATAACAATGGAAACACTAGTAGCACTACAAAACAGCAGCTTTATATGATTTTAGCAGAAAGTAAGCACTTTTAGTCAACGGGAGGAGAGGAGTGCTGACAATCTGTCTTACATGATCCCTGTCTGAAATGGAAGTCTCTATACTGACCAGGTTCTTAAAAATATTAATTAACCTTAATGGCAGATAAAGCAATGAGATGAATCAATTTTACGTTTCCAACTAGTTTCAAGTGAATTTCATAAGTTTTATATGAATATTTCTCCCTTGTTACCCTTATGAAAAAAGAAGAAAATACTTTTTAATCTCCAAGTATTACAGAGGACTTTAAGCTTTATGCGAATCTGCACTGACAATAAGAAACAAATAGATGACAAGTTCAAATGAATCCTTTCTTACCTTTTTGTCCCAGGTGTCACTCGTGCTCTATTTGTTTTACTCAATGTCAAGTACAAATCCTTTGCCCCCTACTGCTTGTAGCCAACTAACTTTTACTAATCAACTGACTGTAACCCTGGTAACAATTTAGTCATATATCTTTATTTTTTTCTTATTTATGGTTGGTTATCCTGTCTGTTGGATCATTCTGCCACTGTTTCCCACAGCACATGTATTGACAGGAATCCCTTCATATTACAATTCCTTGTTTTAACCCTTTAGCTGCCACACTAAGTTGGACTTGTTCCACCACTTTACCTCCATGTATCCCAGTAATAATAACGGTTTTCTTAGACATTCTGTTTTATTGAAGATGTTATTTAATGTTTCCTGTCTGACCCTCATAAACCTCATAAAAATCTCTGTCTTTGCAAGACCACAATATATGGCTCCAGCTCCCTCTCTCCTCTTAGTCACACCTCCTGAAAGAACCATCAACCTGTAAAACCAGATCATATGTTTAAAGATTAAATATATTTGTGCCCACACATCTCTATTTATAGCCACAGTTATTTTTCTGTCGTTTTTCTCTTAATCTGTCCATTACTTATTCCAAACTCAACCAATGCCAGTATATTGTACTTCCTATTTTTGTGAAAAGTGCTGCCCTCTTACTTGCAAAAAAAGACTCAGCAGAAGAGAATATGCAATCTAGTTTAGCATATTCTTTTTACGAGCATTTGGTATTCAATATTCCAGATCTAATGAAGTTCAGACTTCACCCTTCTTTGGTCCCATGGTAAAATCCCCTCCTATTAGCGTCCAATAAATTTATCTGGATTTCCTACCCCATCATCTGGCCAGCCCTCCTTGGTTCCCCATTACTTCCCTGTTGTAACTTTTATTAGGGTTAAAACAAATTCCCAGTCCTTTAATGACTTTTGCCTCAGCCACATTAGTTTGAGTCATCTGTTTTAATAAAATAGGAGGTTCTTGCCTACTGCAAGCAAATGGTTAAAAAAAAGTCCTATGTAGCTCTAAAGTTTCTCTTCTAAGATATGAAGATAAATCCTTCCATTTTGTTACTTATTTCACCCGCATAAGGTATATTAATCTCAACTGCAGATCTTTAAAGCAAAAATAATGATGAGGGAGCCCCATTCCCTCACATGACCTTAACAAGATAAACTTTTTCCATGTCAGTAGGTAACCCCCATTTCACAACAAATTCATCATCAAATTTCTGAGTGATTCAATGAAAACCATGGTATCTAAGCTGTGAATGCTAGAAATACATATGCACAGAGGGATGAAAAACTGAAAAGCTTGGATTTTTACTCCAAATGTAATAATCGTGTTTTCCATGTTCTAAAATTTTTCAGCATCATGAATACCTCATTATATATTTTATATGATGCCTCCTACAAAATAGCTTTCAATGATTTCGTTTCATGGTATTGTCACTTGCTGAAATGTCCTTTGGCAAGCTGATATGAATTCATGATAAGAATGGGAGAGTAAATCTAAACTTGAAACAGCTACTAATCAATTTTGCGTAATAAATGTAAATATATAACATTTTATCTCCTACATGCTAAACATTAAAATCTATTTTAAGTGTAAGAAATTTTTTTAATTTTCCATTGTTGCCTTTTGGTATTATTACAGGAGAAGATCATATTCCTGCACAATCCAATCCTTGACTAAAAGACAATCCAAAATAATTTAAAAAACAGCTAAAGCAGAGTTACAGGACAAAGGAAAAGTAGTTACAGTGCTCAAGTCATTCACACTTCTACATTCTTCTTACATCTACAGATTATTACTTGAAACAGGATATCTCCCTTTCCCACCCCTAGAGTGGTTCACCTGGCTTCCCATTGTGAATCTCAAGCAATTATCGTTAAATGGACAGTTTTGAGGTTCTATCCATAATCTCTTTCTCTCTCTCTCTCTCTTATTACAAACATCAGGTCTCAAACATATGCCAGTTTTTCTACTCAGGAAATGCCAAATAGGAAATAACTTTATGATGTCCCACACCCAATCTGGTCATACAAATGGTGGTCAGCTGGTCCTCATAACATGTCACAGTGATGTCTATTTATTAAGGAAACATTATGCACTACTACACATTATAGCCACAAAAATTAAATTCATTACAGCAATTACCAATGAGCTCAGGTTAGATCAAATCAGTATCTGGCTATGTTCAAAGAAATAGATCAATTTTACTTTTCTCCATTAGACTACCAGTGAGGAGAGACATTCAGGGTTCCTTACCTTTGTTGAAGCTAATTATTTTTCCACACCACCACTCCTGCTTTGTTGTATTCTGTTCTTTAAAGATGGCAAAATATTCAGGAACTGTCCTTACTTTTGCTATTGCAAAACCCTTGGCCTGGTCTGATGTTTCACTCAGAAAGTTCTCCATTACCAGACCTGTCTGATTTCATATTTTATATACATAAATACAATGCTAAGCCTTTTGACCCCCTTTAAATGTTTTGACACTTGTGGAAAAAAAAACACAAAACTACCACCATAGCTTTAGAACTCACTTGTCCTGCACAAAACCAATCCAGAACAAAAAGCAAAACACCATGACTTGGAGATGGCTGTAAAATCCAGTATAAAAATATTTATTCGACACAAGCGCTTTCGTAGGTCACCCCACTTCTTCAGATGTCTAATACATTTTAAAAACAGCTCTTGGTTTAAATATACACCCTCTTAGGACACATGATTAAAAACAACCAATACATTGTTCTAATGTGAACAAGCACTTTCAATTTAAAGCAACATGCCACAAGGTACATGCCATTAACTGGACTAGAATGGCATGGGAACGTACCTATACACTTCTGAAAACCTATTTATAAAATATCTAAATTATAATTCAAAATTGCATAACATAGTGTACAATCACAAGCACAGAATATATGTGCACATATTTACATTTTCCACTTGTGTTCTCCAAAGCACATACAAGCCTGTAACAAGAAGTCAGTAATTTATTATACAAACAACTCCACAGCACATCTTACCTAAAAAGCTGCCTAGACTTTAACTTAGGACACAGGAGTATATATTCATTTAATCTATGTCCTCTATCTAGGAGTAGTTAAGAGTCATGGTAAGGATAAGGTGGGGAAATACATGGTATGAGAAGTAGATATGCTGTTGCAAGGATCAAAAATCAGTAATTTGAGATTGAATGTGTAGGGTGATGGAAGTGAAGAATAGCGGAAGGAAATATGGTAGCCCTTAGAAATTGAAAACTGATTAAATGGCACAAGTTTGGGAGACAAAATGAGAGAAAGTGGAAAAGTATTTAATAGGAACTGATATGAGCAGAGGGAGATGTTTGATAGATTTCTGTGGTGATCATGCCTGGTGCAAAGGCATGAAAGTTGGATGACAGGGGAGGAGTCAGGTTCCTATCCTGCAACTTAAAAAGAGAATCTGAGGCACAAGTGTGGATTGATTAAAACAAGTGAAAAGGTTGTTGTGGGGGAAGAGGTGGCTAATAGAGTGGCTATTTTAGGACCACAAGTGTAAATGTAACGCAGAAAAGAAACAAGTGGATAGAAAGAATGAGGGTGATTTTTTGATGGGATGGGGGACTGGTTAGAGTGAAAAAAGTAGTGAAACCAATTAAGTATTTTCCAGAGAGGAAGGTTCTGGGAAATGTGCTTTCCTGCAGAGAGTTTGTAAGACCTTAATGAACACATTACTGCCAGACAGCTGAAAAGGCCGGAGAAATGAATGGAGGAGAGGATTACTTTACTAAAACCTTGTACAGGTGTACCAACATGTGGAGATTTTCAAACAAGTGCACTGATGCAGCAAGAAACTATTTTGTTGGTAATGTTTTTGAAAGATAATTTAGAACCACTGAATGGGAAGTTGGTATCCAAGGAACAAATCAATTTAAAAAATAGTGTGATATCATCAGACAGTATGTGGCCTTGCTGCAGGAGCAGTTTCTGATGATATGATAAAGATGTCTGACACAGTTGAGTGGGGATAGATGCTAAATATTCTGTTATAAAAAGACTTGGAAAAGCAATTTGTGACATAGGCTATGGCAGTCTGTCATGGACCAAAAGCCAAGTATTTGGTCATTCTGTCATTTAGAGAGGAAGTACAGCTATAGAGAGGGATATAGTGAGGCTGCTCCTCTCCCTTTCTGTTTCTTGTTGCTTTAGACCTCCCTTCTAATCAGGTAGATCCCAAATGTGAGGAGAGCATGAAGGGATCCAGATAGGGTGGGGTGGAATTATTGATGACATATCTAGATGGCATAACATTTAGCTGTTGAAACTGGAGGATATAAAGCAAGTGACAGCTGAGATTAAGGGATTTGAGGTGTCAAATACCAGCTGAGTCTCAAGGAGACAATGATTGTGCCTGTTACAGGAAATTCATACAAAGATGTTCAGAAACAGATGGGAATAAAGTGATGGGACAAAACAGCGGAATATATTTGGAAACATAATCTGCAATGCCTTTGTGAAATGATTGATTGCAGAGGCCTCATGGTAGAAAGAAATGTAGTTGTTACTTGAAGAAAGAATCTTGGAGGTGAAGATGATGTAGCTGTCCAGACTGATGCATCTCTTGCTGTGTATTCCCTAGAGATTAAAAACCGGATAAAGAATGTGGAAATTATATGGTTGGACTGGATGTGGCAAAGAGGCATTAAGGCTTGAGTTTAAAGAAGATGACTTGGCTGAGACAGTGGGGGCACATGGGCATGTGAAATATATTTTATGTTGGTTATTTGCAAACAGGTCTTATCATTGATAGTGGAGGGCGAGGATGAAGGAAGGCCATTACTGGACAAGATAGAATAGTAGGTGAGTGAAAAGTAAGAGATCTGAGGAGATGCTCTGGGGCTGACTGACAGGATAGACAACGCTAAATGCAAATTAGGAAGCCTAAGGATGATGCTAGTCTCACTTGGGATGTGGGAACATCATAGGAAATGTGAGATGCCTACTGAGATTGGATGATTGATTCTAAATGAAGAAGTAGGACTCTGGAGCAGTCAAGCCTTTCAAATAAGAGAGAAGATGATACAGGGAGGTGGGGAATAGCAAGAGAAACAGGAATATCTGCAGGCAAAGGTCGAACAAATCCACAGCAAAGTATAATACAAAAAGGAGATTTTGATCACCACATGAAACAAGCAGCAATAATTAGCATAATAAAAACAAACTAAAGAAGAGATAAAACAAGAATTTTAATAACAAAAAAGGTAAGTGCTTTCATGGAAGACAGCTTCCTCAGACCTTAATACAAGACAACAGACTACACCCCTTATCAAGAGAGCTCCACCAATCAACACACAGAAATCTAAAAACCAACCAATAAAAGCACATTTACCAGATGCATAATTTAAATATGACATCAATAGTAACTCTGCTGTCAGCGCACAGAATAGCAAACACATAATTTAAATATAACATCAATAGTGGCATCTGCTGTTCATTCATAAAACAAAGCTACTGAACCAATCAGCTCAATGAAGAAGGCCACGTTTACGAAGCATCAGCCTTAAAGAATACTATCATTTAAACCAGGTTTAACATTGGCTCGCAGTTTAATAATCCAATGTAGCTCTCTGCACTTCATCTTATTCACAATATCACCACCCCGTAGATCATCAGTTAACATTTCAAATATAGCACATTTAAAACAATGAGCAGCACCACATTCCACAAAATGTTTTGCTAAAGTGTTAGGCATCCTCTTATTCCTGCTATCCCCTACATGCTCCAAAATCCTGTTTCAGCATCCTGTTCATTTGGCCAACATAGTAAGAGTCACATGGTTGACACAAAACCAAGTAGACAACATTGGCACTCTTACATTCATCATAAAAAACAATGTCTATATGATAATTACAGGCATAAAGTCCTATACTGCTAGTGACAAATATATACTTGCAAGCTTCGCAGGAATGGCATAGGAACGTACCTAGATGATCAGAATAAGACAAAGAAGGTTTATGGAAAGTCCTTTAACACAAAACATGCTTAAGTGACTGATTATTGTGAAAAGAAAATTGTGGTTCTGGACCCAGAACTTCCTTTAAATGCTGATCTGACATAAGAATTTGCCAGTACCTTTTAACAATTTCACAAACAGTACTAATATCACTTGGATATGTGAACACCAAAGCCCCATAGAAACAGAATGTATATTGTCAACAAATCCTTCAGCAAAATATGGTTTAGCAACAGTGTCTCTGAGTGCATGGACCTCATTAACAACTTCAGCAACCTCAGTGAAAGAGTAGCCACTGTTGATAAATTCCTTAGACATTTCATGCAAAGCGTCCACAGCTAGATCATCTCTATTATGCAGTTTCACAGTTCTAAGACATTCCCTTTCAACATGTTCCTAGGGATATGTCTAGGATGCATGCTTTTTTGTCCAAGATATTATTCTTCTTGCAGGTTTTTTATGGAGCTTTGTAGTAAAATCAGCTAATGCACTCATACTAATGGATACGTTAAGAAAATCTGTCTCAGTATGTAAGCTCTTACAGGTAAATCTTAAAAAATCAGTGGCACTATGTAGAAAATCAATGAAGCAGGACAAATCATACTCAGTGCCTTTCCAAACTATAAAGACATCATCAACAAAATGCCTGCAGTAGCTGATATTGTCAGTGAACCGATTGTTGCCATACATGGATTCCCACTCCCATTGTGCAAGAACTAAGTTGGCATACGAGTTCGCACAAACAGTTCCCATAGCCACACCAATCAGTTGAAGGTAGTAAACATCAACGAAAACAAATATGTTATTTTCTAGAATGAGCTCAAGGATTGAATAGATGAGCATGGTATTATTGTTAGAGAAATCACTACAGGTGGTCAAAAAAGCTCTCAGTTTATCTGTACCTGCCTTATTAGGTACAACTGTATACAAAGAATTAATGTCCAAGGTGACAAGAAGTAAATTCTCTTTATCAATGAGAGTAGTAGACCATAAATACAAATCAGAAAGAAAATTCTTGGTATCTTTAAGGATGCTTGGAATACCATCTAGTATAGGGTGAAGTGCTTTCCTCAACAAATATCGGGAGTGGTTCAGTGACCCATCCACTACTGGAGACAACTGGATGCATTAGAGGGTCCCTCAATCTCTTATGCACTTTAGGTAATGTATTTCCTATGTTGTGTGAGAATGATCTACGTAAGGAAATGGGAGGTAAGTGGAAAGCACCTTTTTATAAATTGACTACTGGTAACATGAGGCATTCAGGACCTTGTTTGTGAGAGACCCCTTATATTGAGAATCGTCCCGCTGATAAAAGGGGCAACATCACTTGCCAGGTCAGGAAGAAACAGACAAATGTTGTGGGTTCTTGTTCAAGCAGTTTTATTATATACAAACACATTGTAAACAAATGGACCCAGGCAAGGCTCTTCTCTCCAGTGTAAAATTCAGGTTTATTCACAGTGCAAACTGCACAAGCGCTTTCACAAACAGCTTCATCAGGTGCTTAAAATAACATACAAGGAGGGGGTATTTTATGGTATTTTTAAGTTATTTTAAGCACCTAATGAAGCTGTTTGTGAAAGCGCTTGTGCAGTCTGTACTGTGAATAAACCTGAATTTTACACTGGGGAGAAGGACCTTGCCTGGGTCCATCTGTTTATCCTTGCTACTTGGACTTTGTATGTACTTGGACACAGGTGCCTGGTTGGTGGAAGTATTTTTTGTTTGTTTTTACATTGTAAACAAAGTTAAGTAACTTTAACTTATAAACAAACTAGCTATCATGCACATAGATGTTAAAACTCTGGCTGCACCTTCAAAATGGCACTGAAGATAACACGTGCTTGGAATTTATTTGCACAGACAGACTTAGAAATGCTTCTTAACGTTACAGTGCACTTGTTATTCTACGTCCTCCCTCTTTAAGAAATGAGTCAGGCATTGTCACTGGAGTTAATAAATATGCAATTTAATGGATTCCAAGATTGTGGACGTCCTATGAGCATCCTCTCCATTAGGCTCCTACCCAAAATATTAGAATTGATTAACTAGCCTCTCATTTGCATCTCAAAACAAATTCCTCAGCAAGCACATACAACCTATGATTGTATAAAACTTAAATGAAGCACCTTAAACTTAATCTCAGAGAATTTCTGCAAATTTAAGCCTCAGGATAACCAGGAAACTACTCACCACGTGTACCCTCCAGGCCTGAAACAAGGTTAACACTAGTCTAAAACAGAAACGAGTTCTCATTACTGAAAAGAAATGTCGAGAGATTTTTAAAATATGGAAACACAAACAAGCAAGACCAAACTCTCTGCAATAGCCTCCCCAGAAAAGGAGACTATACCCAAGAGACAGAAAATGATAAAACAGCTTGAACTTAGCAAATCTAGTGCCAAGCAGAAGTCAGAATTGAATATTTACATGGAAGAACTTAAAGAAGCTTTATTACCTCTCCAAATGACAGTGCAAGGGTTTTCCAAGCAGCTCTCTAGTTTTGGTAACAAAATAAACCAGATTATGGTGCGCATGGATAGCATAGAAGATAGCACCAAAGCTAACAAATTATAGATATCCTTGCTGAAAGAGGAGCTGAGCCCCAAAAATACCACTTTACTAGAGATCCAACAGAAGATTACTGCTCTGGAAGCTAGGAGTAGGCACAATAATATTTTAGTGAGAGGTGTACCGCAATCATATAACCATAATCAGTTAACCGAGATATCCTTACAAATATTCGAATCAGTCCTTCAAACAGAAGCGAATATGAGTGGTATTGTTATCGAAAGAGCACACAGGGCTTTTCTCTCTCTAGGAAACTGATTAAGGATTTTGAGGCAATTAGAGCTAGTGCCTTGATTTTATTCAAATTCAAATTTAAATTTATAAAAGTGCTTTTTTTTAAGTACTGTTACACTGCATAATACATAAGATATACAGTGAGAACTGTGTTCACAAGTGGTGTATCATTCTGAAGATATAACTAATCTTCCTTATGTTTTTTGTTCATTTTTGTAATTTTAAAAGTATTACTAAATATTTCAGAGTATCCTGAATGCTTGTTTATGGCTAGAAATAATAAATTGAAATTTTACCCCTCATTACCTTGATGTTATTTGTGAGTCTTAAAGATTACTTTTAATTCTTGGACCTTGGCTAAATATAAGGTCTGAAAGTGAACTAAACAAGGAATGCATTGATCCAGCCCACATTTATCTTTTACGAAATATACTTCTTATAGTCTTGATTGTTTAAACTATTTCGTTATTAAAATAAGGCTGATGTTTATGTTATCAGATTGTAGACACTACAAGATAATATTGTCATAGTTGTTTCTCATGTACCATATAGATAGAGATGTGTTAAGCTAATCAAAACACAAGATGCAGGAAGTTTGATAGTGAGGACAGTACACGTCTTCAGTGCAGTTACAATTTGCTTATACTTTTTGATTATTTGATAAGATACCAAACTATGTGACTGTTTCTTTTTTACTAGTTGTGGTTAATCTTGCACCTACATTTTGTTGTGGCTGGAAACTGTAGACTGCCCTTTTTAAAGCTAACTGTTGAGGTTTTAATATGTCATAATATCCTATGACTTACTGTACTGTTTTCACCAAGCCTCTGAATTTGTCCTTGGTTACAGCTATAATTAGTATATCATGTATATTAGGCTTGCATGTGTAGTAGAACCCCCTGTATTACTTGTATTAACTAATCTATATCTAGTTATCCTACTTAAATCTGTAGCATTGTTCATATAATGCAGTCAAAACAGGGGTTATGAGGATTGTATTTTTCAGTAAATATCATTGTGGCTGTATATCTATGTTCATTTTGGAGTATATGGATACCTTGTAAGAAGGATAAGGGATGATGACTCTAGGAATTGGAGTGTTATTGTATATATGTTCTTGCATTGTTAAGTTGTTAGAAGAAGTATTTGAAATGTTATTTATAGGCTGCACAACTTCTCAAGTTAAAAAATGATTAAGTTTTGCTTTTGTAACCATATCTTCTTGTACTCTTTCAAATAAGGGGGGGGGGGGTAGTTAGGCACAGGATCAGGTTTGAAAGAGTGTGATGCTACTGATGGGAATATGCTTTTGAGTGTACCCCTTTTCTCTATCTTTACATATCTTGCTTTTATTAAAATCTTATGGAGCCTCAATGAGTATAAATATCACAATATATTAACAACAGCTTATACTTCACTAATTACGCCCTAGGTTTGTGGATTATAGATTTGTGGAATGTGAGAGGGTTACAAGATAAAAATAAGAAAAATCTGTTATTGCACCTATTTCACAAATCAGAGGAACATATATGTTTTTTACAAGAAACGCACATGCTTAGAGAAAATTGGAAAGGTGTCTTAAATAAATAATGGATTAAAACAATAGTTACGACTAGAGATAATTCTAACTCTAAAGGTGTAGCTATTATTATTAAAAAATCTTTTCAGCAAGTAATCACAGATTATCACTTGGATGAAAGGGGTAGATGGTGTTATTTCATAGCTCTAAACACATCCAATAGAAAACCAGCCCTTTTTCTTAATGTCTATGATCCTTGTCAGAAACAGCAAGATTTAATTTTAGAAATACACACTATCCCAAGAAAATTCCTTGATCATGAATACATATTAGGTGGGGATTGGAATGCTGTTATTGACCCAGGGCTAGACCGTACCAGTAACCCCCTATCAAAAAACTGGCAGGCCTCAACTGCCCTAAGTGAACTTACAACTGATTTTGGTTTAATAGACCCTATTTCATTTGGGGAAGGACAGGAGAGAAAAAATCTATACACATACTATTCTAAATGTCATAACACATGGTCAAGGATAGATTTCTTCCTTATTTCCGAGTCTTTAGCAGAGGGGGATATTAAATACTCTGCGGAACTAAGGCACTTCTCAGATCACTCAAAAATGACCCTGAAATTAAGTCTCCCTGATAAATCAAAAAAGGATCAGAAATTGTAATTGGTGCTTAAAGAATAATCTATTCCTTAAATCAGAGATCATCTGAGAGATATCAGATACCTTGTTACATCTGGATAATCTATTCCTTAAATCAGAGGTAGTTCGAGAGATATCAGATACCTTGTTATATCTGGATATGAATATGGAGAGTACTAATATCCCATTCGATATACAATGGGCAGCGAATATGGAGAGTACTAATATTCCATTCGATATACAATGGGCAGCTTGCAAGGCACAGATGAGACAGGTCCTTATTCAGAAAGCAACATACTGCAAAAGGCTATTTAAGGAAAAAGAAAATAAATTAATGTCTGATTTGATAGAATTAGAAAAAAAAACTTCAACTTAAACCTAATCCTGAGACTGAATGTCTAATAAATCATACCCAAAGGCAACTGCATGAATTACACCAGCATAATTATTCCACGTATGATCTTAGATGCATAGCTAAATACTCAGAATGGGCGCAATTCCCATCTAACGTCTTGGCTAAAATTGTTGCAAATAGACAAGAAACAGCTAGAATTTCATTACTTCACTATCAAGATAAGCTATATTAAACAGATACACAAATAGTAGAACTCTTTCATCAGAACTATTCAAAACTATATGGTCTGAGTAACCAACAACCATCTTCCAAAGAAATTATACATTATTTTAATAATATTACATTTCATAAATTAAAAAAGAGTCACATAGAGCTCCTAAATACTCCTCTTAATCAGCAAGAAATAATTGATGTCATAGGGAAATTAAAAAAAGGCAAAGCGCCAGGTCTGGATGGATAAACCACAGAATTTTATAAAACATTTAACCAGATTTTGTCATCTATCCTGTTGAAAGTCTATAATTATATTAAAGAGTTCGGCATATCCGATTGTTATTTAAACAGTTCCAAAACAATCTTTATTCCTAAAAATAGTCTGGAAAGGTCAAACCCACATAATTATAGGCCAATTTCCTTAATTAATGTGGACATTAAAAGTTTGTCTTCAATCCTAGATGAGAGACTGAAAAAAGTAATGCCCTATATAATTATCCCTGAACAAACTGGTTTTATATCAAACAGACAGACTTGGGACAATACTTTAATGTTAGATGTTATGTTACATCTCAATAAAAATGTTATGAACCCAATTTATAGATTAGTACTTGATACTTGCAAAGTGTTTGACAGAGTAAGTTGGAATTTCCTATTTGCGGCTATGGCTCAATTCAACATTCCCAAAGGATTCACTAACATTACTGAAACTCTTTATAATAAATCATATACTTACCTCTACATTAATAAAATATTATCTAAACCCATCAGAATACTTAACAGTACTAGACAGGGCTATCCCCCTTCTCTCCCCTCCTGTTTAACCTATATCTTCAGCCGCTGCTTCTTTATATTTCCCAAGCCACTTTTCACTCCATCCCTAAAACTATGAAGGTCAAAATAAGTCTATCTGCTTATGTGGATGATTTAAATATATACTTTGAGCGCCCCATATCAGATATCGGATCATATTAAGAGGCTAATTAATACAACTGATAGATTTTTGAAGGTCTCAAACTATAAAGTTAATCAAAAGAAGTCACTTATATTTCCTATTATTACACTTCACCATAACAAATATCTATTATCTGAATCTCATTTCAAATTAGAATACTCTTTCAGATACTTAGGGATACAATTTGAGCATTCTTCCTTAACCATGTATCAGAATAACCTTATGAAAACATGGGCAGGTATTCTACAGTATCTTCACAGGTGACAACAACTAAATCTGTCCTTGTTATCTAAAGTGGCAATTGTCAGGATAATGTCTTACCTAAATTACTATATCAGTTTAATGCCTCAAACCTAGTCATTCCTAATGATTTTTTCCAAAAAATTAATAAAGAGCTGGCCAAATTCATTTGGTTCTCAAAAGCTGTTAGAATAAGTTATCAAAAATTAAGTTACCCAAAAAAAAAGGAGGATTAGGCTTGCCAGACTTTCAACTGTATTACTGGATTATCTGTGCAAACAGAGTTATTTTAATATCAAATTTTGACTTGAAGGGAGATACATGGCATCCTCTATGGGTGAAGATTTGGCACAACCATCTAAGTAGCAAAAAATTTAACCCAAAGTGTTCCCCTTGTCAACTTCTGTAAGTTTAAATAGCCTTCTTATGACTAGTATTCTAAACCAAAGAGTAAAAACTTTTCAAAGTTTAATAAAATATATGGAGCTGGATAGGGCCCTTCCCTATCTTCAACCAATTCATATTAACCCCAACATCAGGCTAAACAATAAAATGATCAATCTCTTGGACTATCCTCTAATCAAAGAATGCACTGTAAGGGATATACATAGATATAAGGAGAAATTGCTATGAGAACTGAGATATGAACTAAAATTAGGCCAAAAATACACTATTATCATATGCCAAATCATGGAACTTATAACAACAATTGTGGCTGATGAACCGGATATCAAAACCGACATAGCTGGGATAATAGATTTCATAAATATCCTAAAACAAAATATGATATCAAATACCTATAAATTGGTGGTGGCCTCTAAATTTCAAAATACACTATTATTTTCTGACTATTAGAATCAACATAGTATTAATCTTAGGGAAGACCAAAAACCTAGGGCTATAGAATCCACTGTTAAACTTTCCCCTTTCAAAAAACGAATATACACACAACTAATGATTAATAATAACTCTTATTTCACCCCCCCTGCATATTAAATACATTTAACCCTAATATCCCCTCTTCATGTTCATGCTGCTCCTTCCCTCACACGGATCTCCTACACATCCTGTGGTCATGCAATCACACATATAAATGTTGGTGCTCTCTCAAAGTTAGATTAGAAAAAATGGGTTATCAAAAGTCAACTCCATCTTGGGAATTAGCTGTCTTACATATTACATATATTAGATTATCCAGACTGAAATTTCATGTGCTCATTACCCTTTATTTACTAATTAAATTCTATATAGCCAAAAATTGGTTGTATCGCACCAAATTATCTTGGAATGGTTTCAGGAATTTAGCAATAAAATGCATATCATCACAAAAATTATTTATAAATGACCCCAATAAGCAAGTTTACTACCAAAAATTTTGGAAACTGATTTTCGACCTCATTCGGGGAGATTGAACAATTGCTTAATTAATTTTATTTTGTTCTGATACAATATGCTATTTTGGATCTGATGTGTCCCCACATTTCTGTTTTAGGTACATAGGCTCTTACTTGAATGAGATGGCTCTTTTCTTTAATGCTATCAGTAGCATATTATGTATATATTTGTATATAGTATAGAGTTTATGTTTTGGTAGGTATATAATGCCTGAGGATGAATTTCATATTATGTCCTTACTGTATTTGAACTCTTTGAGTCTTCATGCATTTACTGTTTTTTACCTCTATTGTAAAACAATAACATACTATTGGAGAAAAATAAATAAATATGCAATTTACACAGGAATAATTCTCATCATGCAATTATACAAAGTTAGGTACATATATACAACTATGTCCAAGTTGCTGTTTATTTCAAACTGGGCTTTGAGATGAGACCATATTGTGTGACATAAAATCTGGGATCTGGTTTAGCAACTGGAATTGTCCCTGCCAGCTTTTCAATCTTAGGAACCTTGGGATCATGTGTAGGAATAGTATTAGGAGTCACGACACATTCAGGAACAGGAATATCATCTGGATTGCTTTGAGAGTTAGAGTCTTTGTTATAGGAACAATACTGTGATGTCGGTTCTGCTACAGGAAGAACATGTCTGTGATTTCTCCTGTACTCCACACCCTCGGTTTTAACCAAATAGGATCTCTGCTCTGCACATATACTCATTACTTGAATAATCTAGTTGAAACATTTCGCTGTTTATATCCTCACTGTCTCTCCTTCTTTCAATTGACAAAGAAATCTGCTCAATTTGTCTTAGCTGGACTTTTGAAAAGAACGGCTCTTAAATAACTGGGCTCTAATGGCTTTGTTGTTTTTAGCTTTAGGCCTCAATAAACTAGAACTGATTGGCAATGTTGTTCTGGTTTGCTTGGATAGAAGTCTCTGAGCAGGGGAGCCATGTATATTATCATAGGGTATGCTTCTGAGATTGAGTAAATTAAAAAAAAATCTGTACTATCACACTTTGACTTCTCAGGTAATTGCTTTGCACTCTGTATTGCACATTTAGCAAGTCCATTTGATATTGGATACTCTGGACAAATAGTAACATGTACAAAGTCCCACTCTCTTGCAAACGTCTGAAACAATTGACTGGTAAATTGGGTACCATTGTCAGAAAGTAATTTCTGTGGACTGCCATGGACTAAGAAATGGCATTTCAACTTAGTAATGACTGTAGTAGAAGTTAGATTAGGTACTAGATCGATCTCAAACCAATTCAAATAAGAGTCTACCAGTACTAAGTAATGTTGATTGTTCCACTTGAATATTTCAGTAGCTACTATTGACCAAGGTAGTTCAGGGATTTGACTGAGATGAAGTGACTCTTTTTGCAAATGTGGTCTAGTACTATTACACACTGAACAAGAAGAAAGTAGTCTATCAATGTCTTTTGCTAAAGAAGTCCAAAACACAAGTCCTCCCGCTCTCCTCTTAGTAGATTCAGAACCTGGGTGACCACAATGCAACATCTAGATATATTCTTGTTGTAAGGATGCAGGAACAACAATTTTAGGACCTTTGAAGATAATGCCATCTTCCATCAACAACTTATCTCTGTAAGGAAAGTAAGAATGCACATCGGGTTGTACACTAGATTGCTTTGGTGGCCACCCAACACTGATGAAGTGATTCAGCCTTTGCAAAACTGGATCAGTCATTGTATGATCTCATATCTCATGAAGTCTTCTGGTAGAAAAATTATGCACTTCCATGAGATCAAAGTCAAAATTCTCTGTGTCAAGCTGTTCCGTTTTATTTCTGGGCGATCTGGATAAGATAACAGCCAGATAAAGAAGTTTGTCTATCTTATAGACCATTTTGAAGTTGTACTTTTGCAATTTGAGCATCATCCTTTGTAATCTCATTGGAGCTGAATGCATAGGCTTTGTTAAAATAGTAACCAAAGGTTGATGATCAGTTTCAATCTGGATATCTCCACCATAGATGTAATCATGAGACTTGGAACATGCAAACACAATACCAAAAGTTCCTTCTCAATTTGAGCATACTCAATTTCAGTCTGGGTAAGTGTTCTAGATGCATAGGATACTGGCATGTCTTCTTGAAGAACAACTGCACCTAAACCAAAGTCTGTAGCATCACAAGAAAAAGTCACTGGTTTGCTGACATCATAATGCCTTAATGTTGTTGGGGTAGTAATTTTCTGCTTAAGAACATCAAATGCTTTCTGGTGCTGTTCTAGCCATGGCCATGTAACATTTTTACGTGTGAGCTCTCTTAAAGGTGCTCGCAATTCACTGTAGTCTGGTATAAACTTGCCTAAATAGTTGACCATACCAAGAAACCTCTGTAGAGCTTGCACATTGTCTAGTGCTGGCATTTCAAAAATGGCTGATTGCTTTAATGGGTCTGGTCTCAAGCCAATACTTCTAAATAAATGACCTATGTATGTAACTTCTGGTAATCTGAATTTGCACTTCAGGGGATTGAGCTTTAAGTTCACTTCACGTGCTCTGTCTAGAACTCTCTTAAGATTTCTGTCATACTCTGCCTCACCACTGCCTCCGACCAATAAATCATCTACAATTATGGCACAAGTATAACCCCAAATATTTGCATGATGCACACTGAAAGACTTCACTTGCAGAATTTATTCCAAATGGCATCCTGAGGAATCTATATCTTTCACATGGAGTACTGAATGTACTCAGTAGTGCAGATTTGTGATCAAGCATCACTTGCCAAAATGAACTCTTTGCATCTCAGACATAAAAAAATTGTCATTTGATATCAGGGCTGTGACTTCTTCAACTGTACACATAGGATGATGCGGTCTCTTCAATGCTTTGTTCAAATCTCTTGGGTCAATGCATATTCTGATTTCATCTGAGCCTTTTATATAATCTGCTACCATGGATGACACCCATTAGGTAGGTTCTATAACTGCACAAATTACACCTTGTTGCACTATTTTGTCCAACTGAGCTTTGACTTTATACTGCATGCCTATGGGAACTATTCTTGCTGGTCTGACCACTGGACTGATCTCTGGGTCTAGTTTCATGGATTATGCCATTAGAAGTTTGCCCAACTTGTCATTGAAAACATCACCATACTCTGAAAAAAATAGTGAAGCTGGAACGGAGACATGTGCTTATTTGATGAACTTCTTTGGTAAAAGAAAGCAGATTAATTTTCAAACTGTCCTAGAGATCCAGTGATGACTGTACAGGTCTTCGAACTACATAAAATAATAGTTGGCCACATAACATGAAAGCACTACTGAGCCTTCAGTTTGAATTTCTTCACCTCCATAAGTTGCAAGCTTTGCACAACTAGTCACATCGAGTTGTTAACCAGCTCTGACGCTTGCAAAAGTATCTGCAGACATAACATTACACTTGTGTCCACTTTGAGCTGAGGATTTACCTTTGACCCGAACAGTACAAAACACTTCATTTTTTGCCAACAAATCTATTACATCAATCTTTTCACCAATTACTGACACAGCATCTACATAGAAAGCGGACTGTTGCAGGTTTACTTGATCAACTTGCTTTTTTGAGTGACCCTTCTTTGTGACTGTGTTAGGTCTACTTGATTTACAAAATCTCTGAAAATGGTTCCACTTTTTACATTTGTGGCATTGCTGACCAAATGCTATGCACTTTTCTCTTCTGGAATAATAGTTGGCACCACAATTGCGACAGTTAACAATAAAGCTTGATTTGGGTTTTGCTGATTCACCCTTATACTGTACTGAGTAACATTTCTTCTGCACTGAGCATGCTCCTTTAACTGAACTAATATTGGAATGTGCTAGAAGACTACAGGCTTTACCTGTGAGTCCCAGAGGGGCTGCTGCTGCCATATGCTTAGGCCTGCTTTTGCCTGTGACATGTTGCATGGTGTCTACATTAGCTCTGGAGCCTGTTGAAACCATGCTCTTATCACTAGCAAGCATACTTGTGTGCCACTCTGTAACCTCATGGATCTGACAAATCTCAAAGGCTTTGCTCAGTGTCAAGTCACTGTCATGAAGCAAACTCTTTCTCAGAGCAGCATTATTAATACCACACATGAATATGTCCTTTATTAACTCTTTTCCATTACCAAACTGACAAGTTTTAGCTTTATTTCTTAGGTCTGTAATGTAAGCTGCAAATGTTTCCCCTTGCTTCTGATCTCTTGTGTAAAACAAATGCCTCTCTGATGTAACATTAGTCTGGCGGTTACACATTTCCCTGAACTTGTGCTTCAAACACTCAGGGTCTTCCCTTGATTAAGCCTGCACAACAATAAGACTTTCTCTTCCACCTTCATACACTGCTGGTGCATACACAAATGGATAACATCACTTTCTTCCTTGCCTCTCTTTAAACAAAGACTTAAAACACACTTTAAAACACACTGGTTATGTCCATGCAGTAAATCTGACTAACCTTTCCCTCTGCTAATATTATTTCTTCACCCTACCAATTTTCACACATATTTGTATAATTTCTATGATGAAGAACTGAACTGGTGACCACAATGAAACATTTTGGTAGTTTCTATCCTGCTTATTGTTAGCACAATCTAGTCCATAATAACGCTATGTCACTTTTATTAGTGTAAATAATTCATCTCACCTTCTTTATGATTTCTATACCACTGTAAATAACTTTTTATCACTATTTTTATTATTGGTTCGTGTATGTTTTTATTTGAACTACTTTCATTTACTATGTTTCAACTATGAGTACCATTCTTGTTTTATATTTCAAGTTATGATCTAATTATTAACGCCGGAGCTTTTCTCCCCGGGCCTCTACTGAAAATGGAAATATATCCAGCTAGACTAGCCCGGTCAACAAATGTAAAATAAATAAAATAAATAAATAAAATGCTCCCTTTCAATAGCTTCTGATCCTGCTAGGTTCAGCAAAAAGAATGTCCTGGTGCATGCATCTTTATCAGAATAAGCAGCTTGTATAAATATATCATAGTCTTGCTCAAATATTCTCCATTTCTCTGCAATATTCTGATCAAATGCGAAATCTGTCTGCCATATTAGCATATCTTAGTGAAGACATTTGCAAATGTGCACGAATACACACACTTGTACACACACATGTGCTTGAAATCTATGCCAGTACTTGCAGTAGCGCGATAAGTCTCTGCGTAACTGAACTTTACGGAACAAATCTCCTGGGCACTGTAATACTCTGAAATCACTTCACTGTAAAAGTCACTTGCCTTGAAATTATTTTACTGTATGAGCTGTCTATTTTGAAATTATTTGACTGTAAAAATCATTTATCAACAATTTACCTTTGAATAACTGTGCAGTCCAAATAAATTGGGCAATAGAAGCTGAGGGCTAGAAACATTTCGAAGCAACTGTACTTTACGAATAAACTATTTTGAAGTAATTGCAATTTACGAATAAACTGTTTGAAAGTAATTATACTTTGCGAATGAACTGGGCAGAAGAAGCTTAGAGTGAGAAACACTTCAAAATAACTGTACTTTGTGAATAACAGTACACAGCACATTGAAATTTCCCAAAATGGCTGCACTTTGCCAAATACTCTGTACAGTGCAAGAAACACTCTGTAAAGGAAGCACTCTGCAAATAGACACACCCATGCACAAGAAACTTCTTGAAATGGCTGTATTTGACTGTATTTCATGAAATAGTTGCACTTTCCACACACAAACTCTTCGGAATGAATGCACAGTAATGAACACACACTGTAAGCACTTTTACACACTTTGAGATACTTTGAATAACTCTAATTATGCAATTCAAGACTTTAATCTATGCAAAGTAGTAGTATATGCCAAAATACAGTAATTTGTCAAAACACATGCAGTCACCTTGCTTTATTATGCTCAACATGCCTTTTTCTGCCCCTTCTGTTATATTTGTTTTGCTTATTTAATCTCTTAATGTGCCCTTTTGTAATATTCGTTTTCTCATTCAATCTCTTTTCATGCCCATTATACTCTCTTGTGCTCGCTTTAACTCTAGACATACTCGTTTTATCAAATAACCTTGTTTCAAACATTTTGTTTGATTAATGAGCTTTTTTATACTTCCCTTTTGCTTAATAAATGTTTCTGTGCTATCTGATTGCTTAATAATATGTTTTGTGCCCTTGTAATGCTCTGTTTTATCCCTCTTAATAAATACATCTTTTGTGTGTATTCTCTTTATTGCTTCTGGAACTTTTTTTCTCTCAGTTCACTTAGTTTGTCTTCATTGTTACCTCTGCACCTTGTAGCGCTGACTAGTAGTCTTCACCATCCCGGTTCTGACACCATGTTGCTCGCCAGGTCAGGAAGAAAAAGGCAAACGTTGTGGATTCTTGTTCAAGCAGCTTTATTATATACAAGCACATTGTAAACGGAGTTAAGTAACATTAACTTATAAACAAACTAGCTATCGTGCACATAGATGTTAACACTGTGGCTGCACCTTCAAAATGGCACTGAAGATAACATGTGCTGGGAATTTATATATGCATACAGACTTAGAAATGCTTCTTAAAGGTACAGCACACTTGTTATTTTACAGGCGGTATTGTAGTGATGGATAAATTGGCCTATTTTTCCAAGATGTGCAACATGTTACAATATGGTACTGCCTATAAACACTTCAATAAGTTCCAAGTGGCTGGGTTAATTGGTAGAGTTTATTTTTATATCTATGAGTTACACATGACAGGTCTTATTAGTCTGGACCTTTATCATTATTTTTCTGTTCAACTTCCAATAGTACCTGTTATCTATGGTTAACCTAAAGTGCATAAGAGTTTGATGGACCCTCCAATGTATCCGATTGTCTCCAGTAGAGGATGGATTACCGAACCACTCTTGATATATTTGATGAGAAAGCACTTCGCCCTATACTAGCTGGTATTGCGAACATCCTTAAAGATACTAAGAATTTTCTTTCTGATTTGTATTTATGGTCTACTACCCTCATTTATAAAGAGAATTTACTTCTTGTCACCTTGGACATTAATTCTTTGTTTACAGTTGTACCTAATAAGGCAGATAAACTGAGAGCTTTGTTGACCACCTGTAGTGATTTCTCTAACAATAATATCATGGTCATGTTTTCACTCCTTGAGCTCATTGTGGAAAATAATGTATTTGTTTTTGGTGATGTTTACTACCTCCAACTGATTGGTGTGGCTATGGGAACTGTTTGTGTGAACTCATATGCCGGCTTAGTTCTTGTGCAGTGGGAGCGGGAATCCATGTATGCCAACAATCCATTCATTGACTATATCAGCTACTGCAGGTATTTTGTTGATGATGTCTTTATAGTTTGGAAAGGCACTGAGTATGATTTGTCCTGCTTCATTGATTTTCTACACAGTACTACTGATTTTTTAAGATTTACTTGTAAGAGCTCACATACTGAGACAGATTTTCTTGATGTATCCATTAGTATGAGTGATTTTACTAGAAAGCTCATAAAAAACCTGCAAGAAGAATAATATCTTGGACAAAAAAAGCATGCATTTTAGACATATCCCTAGGAACATGTTGAAAGGGAATGTCTTAGAACTATGAGACTGCATAATAGAGATGATCTAGCTGTGGAGGCTTTGCATGAAACGTCTAAGGAATTCATCAACAGAGGCTACTCTTTCACTGAGGTTGCTGGTTGTTAGAGGTCCATGCACTCAGAGACACTGTTGCTAAACCATATTTTGCTGAAGGTTTTGTTGACAATATTTCTATTGGGCAGGTGCGAAGGAATACGTGTTTGGTGTTTACATATTCAAGTGATATTGGTACTGTTTGCAAATTTGTTAAAAGGAAATGGTATATTCTTATGTCATTAAGCATTTAAAGGAAGTTCTGGTTCCGGAACCACAATTTATTTTTTCTCAGTAATCAGTCACTTAAGCGTGTTTTGTGTTCCATAAACCTTCTTTGTCTTGTTCTGATCGTCTAGGTACATTTCCACACCGTTTCCGTGAAGTCTGCAAATATATATTTATCACTAATAGTATGAGACTTTCTGCCTGAAATTCTCATATAGACATTGTTTTTTATGCTGACTGTAAGAGTGCCAACATTGTCTACTGGGCTTTGTTTCGAAGCATGTGACTCTTACTATGCTGCCAAAACAAACAGGACGCTGAAACAGGATTTTGGAGCATGTATTGGAGAGCAGGAATAAGAGGATGGCTAACGCTTTAGCAAAACATTTTGTGGAATGTGGTGCTGCTCATTGTTTTAAATGTGCTATATTTGAAATGTTAACTGAGGATCTACAGGGTGGTGATATTGTGAATAAGACGGAGTGTGGAAAGCTACATTGGATTATTAAACTGCAAGCCAATGTTAAACCTGGTTTAAATGATAGTCTTTCTTTAAAGCCGATGCTTCGTAAGTGTGGTGTACTTCATTGAGCTGATTTGTTCAGCAGCTTTGTTTTATGAATGAGCAGCAAATGTCAGTATTCATGTCATATTTAAATTATGTGTTTGGTATATGTGTTTTTATTTGGTTGTTTTTAGATTTCTGTGTGCTGATAGCAGATGTCACTATTGATTTCATATTTACATTATGTGTCTGCTATATGTGTATTTTGGTTGTTTTTTAGATTTCTGTGTGTTGATTGGTGCAGCTCTCTTGATAAGGGCTGTAGTCTGTTGTCTTGTATTAAGGTCTGAGGAAGCAGTCTTCCTTGAAAGTGCTTACCTTTTTGTTATTAAAATTCTTGTTTTATCTCTACTTTAGCTTGTTTTTATTACGCTGCTTTTTGCTGCGTGTTGCTGTGGTGGTTGAAGTCTTCTTTTTGGATTATACTTTGAGGAGGGGAATAGAGCAAGCATTGTTGATGTAACGTAGGTTGAAGATACAGAGACAGGATGCCACCAGAAATTTAAGCAGTTATTAGAGGAGTTGAAAATTAGAAAAACAAATACAACTGAAGGAAAGGGCAGTAATGAAGAGTATGGAGAAATGTATGGACTCAGACTGGTAGTGGTATGTCAGTGGATAGTCATGGGGGTTACCAAAGGGTGGTGTTCAGACCTTGCAGGATATTGGGGGCGCCATCAATAATGAGAATGAGAAAATGAAAAGGAGACCTAGGAAGGGAAATTGAGAGGTTTGAATGGAAGATATAGATAAGGGGTGAAAAAAGGATGGTAACCTTGCAGTTAGTTCAGCGGATTAAGGCTATGAGCTGTCAGAAAACTATTTCCTGTGGTACAGGGTTTGATTCCCTCAGCCTTCATTTGTCACTGTGTGGCCTTGATCAAGTCACTTAACATTACAGTGCTTTGTGGAAGTTAGGAATTTGTGTAAGGTTCCTTAATGGTCTCATGGACTGCATACCTAGTAATTTCCTATTAACCTATGAACCTATGAAGAAAAAAAGTGAAGAGGCTAGGCAGATGATAGTACTGAGGTGGTACAGTACCCTGAAGAAACTAAGGAGGCTTGGTATTTGTGTGGACTACTAGATGAATAATGGCCCAGAGGCCGCCTTAGTTCTCATCCGCTGTGACCATCCTAAAGTAAGGCCAAAATGGTAAACAATGTTAAGGAGATGTTGGGTGAGGCTAGGATACTGCTCACACCTTTCAACATTTTAAGACAAGAAATCTGGACAAAGCCAGAAGTAATGGGGGACAAAGCCCTAAAAATAGGGACAGATTTTAATTATCGCTCTTATAAACTGAGAAAGTTGCTAGAATATCACATTTTGCATTGGCATGCATTTTCTTAATAATATGAAGTCTGAAACTGAGAAGTTTGTCATTTAGTGACTTCAGTCTTCAATGATTTGCCAGGAAATCACAAATTTTATGAGGAAAAGACCACAAATATGAGGCAAAAATCTGGACTTTCTGGAAAAATCTAGACAGTTGAAAGGTATGATACTGATTGTCAGGGTAATTTGGGCATTCAGTTATGGGAGATGGAGAACAATGGAGGAGTTTATGGACACTCAGAAAAAAATGGTTAGAGGTGGTGGGAGGAAAGGCAGAACTATGTTGCTCAGGAAGTGGAATACATTTGAGGCCCTGTCTTATGCAGATTGGCTCACAGTATTGAGCAGGCAGGTGGAGAATGAGAGATTGTGTTCAGAAGGAAGAGATCATCATACAAAGTAGTTGAGAGAAAAGTAGGGAGATGTGTGAATGCAGTGCCACAGGCCTGGATACAATTGTGCATACATTGGAGAAGGTGTTGAATTCTAGAGTAAGGAGGACAAGCAGATTGTCAGTGAGTGATGAGGATAAGTAAAGTGGAGGGAAAGGAATTTCAAGGGTGGAGTTCAAAGGTCTTTTCAGAAAGCTGTAGAGTGAGGTGCTGTTAGCAAGCTGAAGCTCATAGGGCTGCTGTTAGGTAAGAAGCATGTAGATTAGGGATCTGTGCTCTCATGTTTTGTGAGAAGGGTGAGATCATAGCGCTTATATTAGGTAAGAAGCATGTAGATTAGGGATCTGTGCTCTCATGTTTTGTGAGAAGGGTGAGATCATAGCACTAATATTAGGTAAGAAGCATGTAGATTAGGGATCTGCGCTCTCATGTTTTGTGAGGAGGGTGAGCTCATAGGGCTGCTATTAGGTAAGAAGCATGTAGATTAGGGATCTGTGCTCTCATGTTTTGTGAGAAGGGTGAGATCATAGCGCTTATATTAAGTAAGAAGTATGTAAATTAGGGATCTGTGCTATCATGTTTTGTGAGAAGGGTGAGATCATAGCGCTTATATTAGGTAAGAAGCATGTAGATTAGGGATCTGTGCTCTCATGTTTTGTGAGAAGGGTGAGATCATAGCGCTTATATTAGGTAAGAAGCGTGTAGATTAGGGATCTGTGCTCTCATGTTTTGTGAGACGGGTGAGATCATAGCACTTATATTAGGTAAGAAGCATGTAGATTAGGGACCTGCGCTCTCATGTTTTGTGAGAAGGGTGAGATCATAGCGCTTATATTAGGTAAGAAGCATGTAGATTAGGCATTTTCGCTCTCATGTTTTACGAGGAGGGTGAGCTCATAGGGCTGATGTTAGGTAATAAGCATGTAGATTAGGGATCTGTGCTCTCATGTTTTGTGAGGAGGGTGAGCTCATAGGGCTGCTGTTAGGTAATAAGCATGTAGATTAGGGATCTGTGCTCTCATGTTTTGTGAGGAGTGTGAGCTCATAGGGCTGCTATTAGGTAAGAAGCATGTAGATTAGGGATCTGTGCTCTCATGTTGTGTGAGGAGTGTGAGCTCATAGGGCTGCTGTTAGGTAAGAAGCATGTAGATTAGGGATCTGTGCTCTCATGTTTTGTGAGGAGTGTGAGCTCATAGGGCTGCTATTAGGTAAGAAGCATGTAGATTAGGGATCTGTGCTCTCATGTTGTGTGAGGAGTGTGAGCTCATAGGGCTGCTGTTAGGTAAGAAGCATGTAGATTAGGGATCTGTGCTCTCATGTTTTGTGAGAAGGGAGAGATCATAGCGCTTATATTAGGTAAGAAGCATGTAGATTAGGCATTTGCGCTCCCATGTTTTACGAGGAGGGTGAGCTCATAGGGCTGATGTTAGGTAATAAGCATGTAAATTAGGGATCTGCGCTCTCATGTTTTGTGAGGAGAGTGAGATCATAGAGCTTATATTAGGTAAGAAGCATGTAGATTAGGGATCTGCGCTCTCATGTTTTGTGAGGAGGGTGAGCTCATAGAGCTTATATTAGGTAAGAAGCATGTAGATTAGGGATCTGCGCTCTCATGTTTTGTGAGGAGAGTGAGATCATAGCACTAATATTAGGTAAGAAGCATGTAGATTAGGGATCTGCGCTCTCATGTTTTGTGAGAAGGGTGAGATCATAGCGCTTATATTAGGTAAGAAGCATGTAGATTAGGGATCTGTGCTCTCATGTTTTGTGAGAAGGGAGAGATCACAGCGCTTATATTAAGTAAGAAGTATGTAAATTAGGGATCTGTGCTATCATGTTTTGTGAGAAGGGTGAGATCATAGCGCTTATATTTAGTAAGAAGTATGTAGATTAGGGATCTGTGCTCTCATGTTTTGTGAGAAGGGTGAGATCATAGCGCTTATATTAGGTAAGAAGCATGTAGATTAGGGATCTGCGCTCTCATGTTTTGTGAGAAGGGTGAGATCATAGCGCTTATATTAGGTAAGAAGCATGTAGATTAGGGATCTGCGCTCTCATGTTTTGTGAGAAGGGTGAGATCATAGCGCTTATATTAGGTAAGAAGCATGTAGATTAGGCATTTGTGCTCTCATGTTTTGCGAGGAGGGTGAGCTCATAGGGCTGATGTTAGGTAAGAAGCATGTAGATTAGGGATCTGTGCTCTCATGTTTTGTGAGAAGGGTGAGATCATAGCGCTTATATTAGGTAAGAAGCATGTAGATTAGGGATCTGCGCTCTCATGTTTTGTGAGAAGGGTGAGATCATAGCGCTTATATTAGGTAAGAAGCATGTAGATTAGGCATTTGTGCTCTCATGTTTTGCGAGGAGGGTGAGCTCATAGGACTGCTGTTAGGTAAGAAGCATGTAGATTAGGGATCTGCGCTCTCATGTTTTGTGAGAAGGGTGAGATCATAGCGCTTATATTAGGTAAGAAGCATGTAGATTAGGCATTTGTGCTCTCATGTTTTGCGAGGAGGGTGAGCTCATAGGGCTGCTGTTAGGTAATAAGCATGTAGATTAGGGATCTGTGCTCTCATGTTTTGTGAGGAGGGTGAGCTCATAGGGCTGCTGTTAGGTAAGAAGCATGTAGATTAGGGATCTGTGCTCTCATGTTTTGTGAGGAGGGTGAGCTCATAGGGCTGCTGTTAGGTAAGAAGCATGTAGATTAGGGATTTGTGCTCTTACATTTTGTGAGAGGGGAGGTCACTATTACCTCTTCACCACAGCTATGTTTGGGGGGAGCATCTGTAACACTATGCACACGGTACTAAGCAACAAGTATGATGCATTAAATATTGGTGACTGTATTTTAATTTACGCTGTGCTTTGTAAGGAATCACCAAACGTATTCCACATGGTGTATACATGTACATGTTTCTGTCTCTATTTTCTATGGCATGTAGAGGAGTTAACAATACAATTCTATTCTGTGATATAGTTTAATCAATGGAATTTGCTTATTTTAAAAATCATTAAAATTCTTGACATAAGAAAATTTAAGTAACAAGCAGTATTGGGAGTGGGATTTGAAGGTGCATGTCAAGACTGTATGTCAGGATTGTTTTAGGAAGGGTTTTATTTCATTTATAAGTAAAAGAGCTAACAATAAGACACTGCTCCTTTGTGAAAAACAGAAGTGAGAAAGCCCACATTATCCAATTATATTATTCATTTAAGTTTATTTTTACTGAGATTTGGTCTGTTCTTGTGGGTGATGTTATAATTTGAGTAAGATTGTAATTCACTACCAAGGTCTGTAATGATGTTTTGTCATTCCAGTTTAAGTTAGTCTCAGCTAAATTATAAAATCATATGTATGTGCTAAAAGAACTATTTTTAAAGTACTGAGTTTATAAGAACATATCTTACTGGAGTTGGGGTATAAGTGCTTCTTACTTTTATGTTTAATTTTGACCATTTAAGCACTCTGTGACTATCTATTTTAAGTGTTGTCACCTGTATTGTTGTAACTTTATAAGGGGTATGTCTGTTTTTAACATTTTTATTGTGACCACATTTTAAATAGTAGCGTGCATATACATGCATTAATAGAAAAGAAAACACAATGCATTCATATTTCCTATTGTTATTGTTATGTAGTATACATATATGTTGTCTTTTAAAGTGGTGTTCCAGCATTTTGTAATTTTATCTTTGCACCGTGGCATGTAGTGCAAAAACTTTCGAGCAGCACCTTTAAACATTAGGGAGCACTTTCTTGTTGTATTTTGACAAGAAAATCACTCTTAAAAAGTATAATTCCCATACACTGATGCCATTGATGAAAAACAGTAAACTTTAATCTTAGTGGCATCAGTGTAGGAAAAACATTGTGCTGCATCCATAGACTCATGGGTATACCACCACGTATGCACGAAGGCATCCATTAAAGTCTATAGACACAACACTCATTACCCCAAGGTAACGTTATAGTAGAAAATGTTAAATTTATTTGGGCCATAGTTTAATATAAAGTTTACAAAGCTTTGTATTAAAAATGTCCCAAATACATAACTATAGATAACTGTAAAAATGCAATGGGCACTTGATTCATCAAATGCCATGATTTATATCCCAGAACTGGAAAATCACTTTAACAATTTTTATTAACTCCCAGGATTACATAAATTGCATGGTTTCTTCTGCCTTTAATTCACCCCTCCTTACCAAACATAACTGAAGAATTGTGGGCATTTTTGGACCTTTTGGAGCACTGACTTTCACAAAGTTGGTGTTTCACAGTATAACCCCACAATATATGCCGCAAATTGGGCTTTCTGACAGTAGTCTCCTGGCTCTGCCAAATACTCCAAAATGCTTTTATAACTCAAACAATTTTTCTTATGATATAAAGAAAATGCTCTATAATTATCAAATGTTTCAGATTCAAATGTTTCTGTAAATTATTTACACTTTCATTTTTTTCGAAATGGTATGGTGTGTACTACCAGTCGTGTTCATTAGTCTAACCACCACTAGAACGCCCTTTTCTATATCCTGTAGATTAGCTCTCACTATGTGTAATTAAATCAGTCGTTCCTCATATCGTTAAATGTATTACTAAATACGTCCAATATGTTTAGCCACTTTAAAACTGTATCTGCATTCAGATATTTTGCTGTATAGGGTTTCTAGTCTATATGTAAAGATTTGCACATTCATGATAATGAAATTATTGTGATTTGTGCACCAACACACACATTCTTAGACGTACAATGAAATGATTGTGATTTGTGACCAGCACACACATTCTTAGACTTATAATGAAATGATTGTGATTTGTGACCAGCACACACATTCTTAGACTTATAATGAAATGATTGTGATTTGTGATTTGTGCACCAGCACACACATTCTTAGACTTATAATGAAATGATTGTGATTGGTGCACCAACACAAACATTCTTAGACCTATTCTCGATTCAGTGTGTTTAGTTCTCTTTAGGTTTATCTAAGTTGTCACAAGTCACTTGAATTATTTTATGTTAATTTCTGAAAATGCAATATGTATAAATAACTTAATTTTGCTTTAAACAAGTAGTATAATTTATTTTTACTTTGTGGGAGTACTTCTTTGTTAAGCAGTTAAAAATCACCTGAAATACTTCTGCAAAACATGTATTAATTAATATGCAAAAACTGCCCTGTTTTGCTTTATTACAGCTTGTACGTTCTGTCTTCAATTCAGAATCTGCATCTACAATTTATTCAAGATTTTATACACAGTCATATACAGCGATATGTAAACATTCTCCATTTTTTTACACCATTTCTTAAGCAGCACCAATTTTATTTGAGTAGTAGCGTTGTCGCCTCACAGTAAGACGCTGTCCGGTTTGATTCTCAGCTAGAGCGTCTTCTGCATGGAGATTTCATGAATGGGCGTACCTTCGTTGAAGGTTGTGCGTCAGGGCTGGTAACTCGGCACGTAAAAAACAACTACCAATCATTAGCGGACCGGAGTTCCGCTGTGGTGACCCCTAACCGGGAAAAGCCGAAAGACGCAAAAAACTTTGTACAAACTCACATGCAGTACTACATACAAAATGTTTTGTTTTTCTGTCTGCAGCTTTTTGTTATTCCTTATATATTATTTGCTGTACTTGTCACAGCATTTGATTGTTAACTATACTAACTGCTAGACATATAAAGGAATTAAAATAACAGTAACTTAGACAACAAAAAAAATCTTGATTACTAACCCTAAATCACATATGAAAAGTTTATGTAGCAGCATCAGGTATGTCTACAAGTACACAATGCAAGATTCCTGCTTGAAAGCAATTGCTCTGTAGGGATCAACTCGGTCAATAAATACTCTGCTACACAGCACCACCTATTGTCCACCATTTGCAAGTGCTTCTGAACAGAAATGCAATTAGAAAGACTCACCAGCTTACTTTTAAAGGACGTTGTACTGAATAATGACGGCGTGGTTTGAAATACTGTATATAGTTAGTAAAATTACAAATATGGAAAGTATACATTTTAAGAGCTCAATAATCAAATCAGTCTAGAATGAATGGAACTGGAAGAACTTTTAGATGCACAACCAAACAAGGAAGGAGTAAGTGCCTGTGGGAGTCTGAGACAATGAAAAGAATAAATGAGTTCTTACTGTTTTGCCACTGTCCAATGGGACAAAGGCCAAAAATAGTAACAGATTTTAAATATTGTTCTTATAAACTCAGAAAGTTGCTATAGTAATAGGTCAGGACAGATTTTGTATTAGCATATATATTCTGAAGGAGGAAGCATGAAACTCTAATGTCCGTCAGTATTTTATTTATTTATTTATTTATTTATTTATTTATTTATTTATTTATTTACATTTGTTGACCGGGCTAGTCTAACTGGATACATGTCCATTTTCAGTAGAGGCCTGGGGAGAAAAGCTCCAAGCATAGACAGAAAAATATTATTATACAATATTAATATAAAAAGCTATTATCAAGTACAGATAATAACAGTATTGGAATATTTGTGAAAGAAAAAAAACAAAAATATTGTGTTCTGAGGTATTTAGAAGGGAATGAACTAAGAACAAATACAGAAGAATAAACAATATTTGACAGAGAAAAAAACACAAAGAGTAATACATTTTAAAAAAAGTTATAATAATTTTTTTTTTTTGTTAGTACAGGTAGGAAACATACTACAGCAAAAAGGACATTGAAAAATTTGAGCAATAAAGTACACTGGAGAAGTGAAGTAAAAGGGAGAGCAGGAATGGGTAAAGTGAAAAATCAGTCAGGGTTTGTGCAGGGATAAAGCCAGTGAGTTTTAAAATGTTCTTTGAGATGTTTTTTAAAAAGATGTGTGGAAGAGAGAGTAGAAAGTTCACTTGGAAACTGGTTCCAGGCTTTTCCCACTGTGTTAGTGAATAGTGAGTCCCCAGCTTTGTTGTTAGATTTAATACTGGAAACTAGAATCTTATTTGCTGAGCGAAGAGTTGTAAGGTTTTTGTAAGGGGTAGTCAGATTAGTGAGGGTTGGGGTATTATTAGGGTGGTAAAGTATCTTTTGGGTTATAGTAAGTTGATGACAGAGTAGTTGGTGCTGCAGTTCTAACCATCCCAATTGTTTGAGGCTGAGACAGTGGTGGGTTCTAAAAGGGTTGCCAGTGGCAATTCTGGCTATGTTATTATAGCTAGTGACAAGTTTGTTAAGGTTGTGTTTCGAAAGGTTAGTATAAATGGTAGAAGCATAAAACAGGGTAGAGATCAGATGAGTCTGGGCTATAGTGGTTCTGGTTGTTGGTGTAAGGAAGGGTTTGATTCTATACAGTGAACCTATTTTTTTCTTGACAGATTTTATGGTAATGTTGATGTGATCGTCATAGCTAAGGTTGTTGTCTATGGTTATGCCTAGGAGACGGGTTGTAGTATCAAGGGATATGGTGGTTCCATTGTTAGAGGTTATAGTGAAGTGAAATTGTGGTGATTTTAAAGTAGGAGTAAAGAGTAATAATTTTGTTTTTTTGGGGTTCAATATGAGACAGTGTTGCATGAACCAATTTTCAACAGTATGAAATACAAATTGGGTGAGGGTCTGGAGTGTGGTTGGGGACCTAGCTGAGCAGATTAAAGTAGAATCATCAGCATATTGTATGCAGGTGGCTTGAAGAATTTTAGTATTTAGGTCATTAATAAACACTGAAAAGAGAAGAGGGCCTAGGATAGAGCCTTGAGGTACTCCAAGGTTTACGGGGAGGGGAGTTGAAAGCTTATTGTCCCAAAGGACTGCTTGATGTCGGTTGTCTAAATAGAATTTAAACCAGAGTAATGCCTGTGCATCCAGTGAATGGGCTTTTAATACCTCCATAAGCAGATTATGGTACTTAGTGACTTATGTCAATGATGTTGGTGGGACAAAGGCCAAAACACAGGGACAGATTTTTAATATAACTGGTATAAACCTAGAAAGCTACTAAAATAACACGTTTTGTGTTAGCATGCATTTTCTAAAGGATATGAAGTTTGAATCTCAATTATCTGTCATTATTTAATGACTTAATTCACCAGTGTTTTTCAGAAAACCACAAATTTTAAGAAATACAAATGAAAAATATAAGGCAAAAATCTGGACAGTCTGTGAAAAATCTGGACATTTGAGGGCTATGGTGAACTAGACTGATGAATGTGTCAAATTATAATGATATGCAAATCAAATACATAAAGTTTTGGGTAAGACGGCGATTCAGGTCGTAGCCTGCTATAGGCCTCCAACTATGTCCAAAGACTCTCACTCCACATTCCTAAGCACCCTGGAAACTATTAGGGTCCAACCCAACACTCTCATACTAGGTGACTTCAACTATCCCTCCATCAACTGGGAAAACTACTCATGCACTAATGCACTGGCCCAACGCTTCCTGGAATTCATCAATTCCAATACCATGGACCAGCTCATTCTTACCCCCACTAGAGGAAACAACAACCTTGACCTGGTTATTATTAACATGGGCAACCATTGTTCTACACCAATATTCAATTCCTCCCTGGTTAGATCCGACCACAAACGAATCACCATGGAAATCCACATCTCACCAACACCCCCCGCAAAGGTACCACCATTATAAACTTCTCCAAAGCTGACTTTGGGCTCCTAAAAGCAGAGGTGGCTAACTTCACAGCACCCATGTCAATGGAAAATAGATGCACAACTGCCAAATCCTACACCAATGTACTGTAAGAACATGTACATAAATGCATGGATCTAGCCATACCCAACAGAACAAAGATGCTCTCCTCCAAAAAAAGGAAGCCAATCTGGTGGTCCCCTGCCATTAATAAACTCTACAACAAAAGGAAGAAACTGTTGCAGAAAAAGATGAAGTCCCAAGACTGGAAAAACTCTCTTATTAGCCTCAAGAAAAAGTTGAGATCCCTCATCAAAACCTCTAAAGCCAGCTATGAAGGCAGAATTGCGGCAGACACTAAAAACAACCACAAAGCCTTCTATAGTTATATCAAGAATCTCCATGGCAATACCCAAGTTTGCTCTGAGATACTGCACAATGGTACCTCCTATACCAATCTCCTGAACCAACAGATATTGCCAACATACTGGCTGACAGATTCAGTGACAACTTTACCCCCCCAAAGGACCAATCCAATACCAGAGGAATGCCAGGCACCCAGCATTACTGCAGCACAGGTTAAAGCTGCATTGTCCAGGGCCAAGAATACAGCTTCCATGGGACCTGACAATATCCCTGGATGTGTTCTACATGAACTACAAAGTGAACTAGCACCACTTCTGTGTGCCCTGTTCAATCACAGCCTCACCGCTGGCTTTGTACCTACCAATTGGCGCACTGCTTACAGTCATCCCTCTCCATAAAGGGGGAGTGACTACAGACCCTGGGAATTATCGCCCCATTAGTCTGATGAGTCTGATATGTAAGGCTATGGAGCGCATCATCATGGACCTAATTAACAAGGATATAGGGAATCTCCAAACTCTAGATCTCATGCAATTTGGTTTTGTGAAAGGTAGATCATGCCTGCTCAACCTCATTGACTTTTTTGAGTCAGTCACCAGAGCTGTGAATGAGGGCAAGGCAGTTCATACAGCCTACCTCAATCTAGCCAAGGCCTTTGATACCATTCCCCACTCAGGAATTATTGATAAACTCACCAAACTAGGCATCAACCCCTGTATCACTAGGTGGGTTGCAAACTGGCTCACAGATAGAATCTACATTGTGAAAGTAGCGGACTCCAAGTCAGACTGCCAACCAAAAAATCTGATGTAGACAAAATGGCTGCCCAAACAAACAGAATGAATAAATGAATAAATTTAATGTAAAGCGCTTTATTTAGCAGTTAACAACTTCTTCAGACAAAAGTATCATCTCACACAGGTCATATAAATACACCCTAATTTAAAACTTAATTAATAAATTAATCATTTAAGCAACAGATTCATTAATCATTCAAAAAAAGACAAACTGTAACTACTGTAAATATATAATAGAATCTAACAGATTTAGGGTGCATGATGTTCAATATAGCTTGAAGTGTAGAGTGAACTGTAATTCTAAAATGATTGTCTACTTAGCCCAGTGTCAGATCTGTCCCACTTTCTATATTGGAAAAATGGAGAGGAGACTCTGTGAGCGGATGTATGAGCATGTTTACACTATTAACAAGAAGAAGTTAGAAAACACATTAGCTAAGCATATATTAACCTGCCCTGAGCATAGTTTTAAATTTTTAGTGATTGATCAAATACTTCAGGATGTTAGGGGTGGTCCTGCGCCCCTAAAGGTAGAAGAATTAGAGTTATTATGGCAGATAAGATTAAACGCCTACAGCTTCCCAGGCCTGAATGAATGCTGCTCTATTAGCAGCATTCTTAAACTTAAAAGTTTAAAGAGGTGATGGGACGTCTATTTGTTTAATATGGGTTCTTGAATAACTTAGTGTTCCTGAATCAGTTGTTGTTATCTACTTTTATATATTGTAGTGATTTGTTTTTGTACATATTTATGTTTATATACTTTATTTTATTTTCATCTTCATTCTGATTTACAATTGATTTAGTTTATATTATTAGTAGTATTGTATGGTATAGATGAGCTGTAAGAAGATGGTAGTTTGTGTTTTTTTTTTTTTGAATGATTAACAAATCTGTTGCTTAAATGATTAATTAATTAATTAATTAATTAAGTTTTAAATTAGGGTGTATTTATATGACCTGTGTGAGATGATACTTTTGTCTGAAGAAGTTTGTTAACTGTATCAAACGAAAAGCGCTTTACATTAAATTTATTCATTTATTCATTCTGTTTGTTTGGGCAGCCATTTTGTCTACATCAGATTTTTTGTTTTATATGTTTTTGAAGTTTAATTCCTGTTTTCAGACTGCCAACCAGTCGCGAGTGGAGTCCCACAGGGATCGCTACTGGGTCCTCTCCTGTTTAGCATCTACTTCTCAGAAGTCCAGGCCAACACAGAGGGACTCTGGTTGACCAAGTTCGCAGATGACTGCAAGCTGGGGGCCATTATTAACTCCCCAAGTGATGTAGACATCCTACAGAAAGGTCTCACTGAGACCAATAACCAGTGTTGAAACCAGGGCCTTAAGCTTAATGCCAAAAAATGTGTCTGCATCCCCTTTGGGAAAAACTCAGTTCCCACTAACTACCACATCGATGGGAGCACACTGAACACTTGAAGGCATTATGAGAGATCTGGGGACACAGGTTGACAGCAACCTCTCATTCGACCACCACATTGCCACTGTGGTCAGAATGTCCTTCTGTGTGGCACATCTGATTACCAAGGGTTTTGCATCCAGGAAGAAAGAGGTCATCATCTCTCAATGCTCTTCCCTCATTAGGCCAATCATTGAGTATAATGCCTCATTTGGCATGTACCTCACTAGACACATGGAACAGCTGGAAAGGCCACAAAAGTATCTCATGAAGAGGATCCTAGGCCTTAAGCACATGTCCTACATGGACAGACTCAAAAAACTCTAGCTATTCTCTGTCTCATATCGTCTACTAAGACATGATCTCTGCTTGACTTACAAAGCCATGTCTGACCCAGCTCTGTTAGAAATGCTACATCTAAAGAAATCCCAATCCTTCCACACCACACACTCCAGAGACCTCAACCTCATTACTACAATCAACAGAACATGCTGGAGGGACAGGTTCATAACCCAGAGACTGCCCATGCACTGGAATAGACTTCCCATACATGTCAATCAGAGCACCTCACTGGCCCTCTTCAAGAGAAATCTTGATGAGTGGATGGGAAACAGAAAGTTCACCCTGGGGATCACTCCAGTGGCTCTACTTGATAGAAAACTGGGAACTAATGTCGGGCAGCATGATGCTAGGGCACTTTTATGGGTAGGGTTGTAAAGGGTCCAGGACCATTAGCCTAGTACACACCTATGAACCTATGAAATGTAGTTTGGCTTAACAGCTTTGTTACACAATTACCTTTTTGGAGATACAGGCAGTAAAGACTTGCACTAATGTAATAAGAGTGGTTAAAAAGAAATTAAGAATATATATGTCTTTACTTCAGAAAAATGTATATTAATTCACTTTTTCTTATTCTGTCAGTGACTCTCAAGTTAACACGGTACTAATATTTTAAGTGTCCCTGAATGGTATGTGTCTGCTTATTATTTTTGGATTTATTTATCTATAAGAAATTCAGACCAGAATCTGTTTATCTAGTGTTGTGTGGTGGACAGGACAGGATTGGCATTGGACTGGTGGAGGTTTCAAATTAAAATGTAATACATAAATGCAATTTGGTGTTGTACACAATTATCAAATCATCATTTCTGGAGAAATAGGTGGTGAATTGCATTTAATAAATAATGACAATAATTAGAATTATAATAGACTTCTTCGCTTCAGAAAAATGTATATCAACTCAAATTCTCTTATTCTGTCAATGGTTCAAGTTAGTGCTAATATTTCAAGTGTCCCTGCTTGACTGTTATTTCTGGATTTGCCCCGATTCTGATGAGAAGTGATACCTAATTTGTAAGGAATGGCATACGGGCAACATTGTAGGGTATCCTCCTGCCATTGGTACCAGTACTGGTTATTGTTGTTGCTGTATATGGCAGATGGGATAGATAGAAGCTCTTATTTCATCAGGTCTGTTTCTATCTATTATTACTTGATTATCTCTTCTGACTGGACTTTAATAAATGCTGTGTTTTAATGGGGAGGAGGGAATTGGATGAAAAAAGATATACAAGTTCTTAATTCCTCAAAGCTCTTTTCGCCTCTTGTTAGCTCATTATAATTTTTACTGATTAAACTTTCAATGAATGCTACGCTGTTTAATGAAGGGGAAGAGATATGGACCTTCAATGAATGCTACACTGTTTTATGGGATTTTCTGATAATGGCTTGTTTGCAAGATCATTGTATTTTAATATATTCTAATGTATATGAATCATTTTCTGTTTGCATTGGTTCCTTCCTGAATGCATTTTGTACTGTAGAGTTTTTCCTCAGATGACATGTTGAAGCAGTACTTGTAGATATCATGGAGGATCATAGGAGGGGGAGATGATGAATTCAGAATAAGAATACCACAAACTGTCTTCACATGGAAGGAAGGATGTTCATGGAGTTCCATGCATGTATAACATGCTTATGCTATTTTATTTTATGCTCAATTGCTTATTAATAATATAAATCACAGAAATTGCATCAAAGTGTCCTGTTCAGTCCAGATCCACCCTTCAAAGATGGCTTTGTTTGTGTGTTAAAATACCTGGAATAATTCTATCTGTCTGAAAACATGAACTCTTGAACCTAAATTTAATGTTGACACAGTATAGTAATTTTTTTCTTGCCATTTAGTTTTGGCTGCTTCAGTAGTATTATACCTAGAAGTGATAGAAAGGCAGACAACCTGTTCAGAGGCTGCACTGAATAGCAACTGTTAAATATTATACAATGACCCCAACATTAATATTCAAAAACATGCACGCTGATTGGTCAGCGTGCACGTTGTAAATCAGTTATAGTAATGGAAAAAAGGTCCGGTCGCCCAGACTTTTTCCATTACTATAACTCTTTTTTTTAAGCAACGAAGAACGCAAGGTCTCCGTTGCTTCATACTGTCTCATTATGTTAAATGAGTTTAACATAGCGAGACAGCTTTAAAAAAAGCAACGGAGATTCTCCGTTGCTTTTTTGTAAGCTGTCTCGCTATGTCAAACTCCTTTAACATAGTGAGACAGTTTGTAAAAAGCAACGGAGATCTTGCTTTCTCCGTTGCTTTTTTCAAAACTGTCTCGCTATGTTAAATGGGTTTAACATACCTTGACAGCTTTAAAAAAAGCAACGGAGATCTTCCTTTCTCCATTGCTTTTGCCCACAGCTCTGATGTACTGTGTAGGCATACGCATGCGCAGTACATCAGAACTGCCGCAGACTACCAGACAGCTGTGGAAGGGCAGCAAGGAGGCATTATACAATGCCATTATTTAAGAAAAGTAATTATTTTTTTCTTAAATAATGTCATTGTATAATAGCAATAACCCACTTCTGGGTGTGGGTAATGCTGGATTTACCCACGGTTGGCTTTGTTTGACCAATCAGGCTTCGCCCTCGTGACCAAACCACACCAACTGTGGGTAAATCCAGCATTACCCACACCCAGGCATGGGTTATTGCTATATTATACAACACCCTAGAAGTAAAAATTGTGTCCAACAGTGTTTTAAAACTTCATGTAACAAAAGCATGATGTTGCTCCATCATGGTTTATTCTTAACTTATTAAGGAAAAGGTAACTGTGTGGCTTCTTTAAATTGCTAAAACAATGAAGCAATATGTTTGGTTATGCATCACATGACAGTTAAATGGTTTGCTCTGAAGATGCTTTAAACTTTCAATAAAAGTTCCTGTTTGGACTGCTCTTGGTCTGTGTTATGTTTTTGTGAAAAGTTGTTGTCAAGGAGCCCACTCAAGTAAAAAAAAAAAACATGTTTTCCCTTTTTTTGGCTCCTCAAGGCCAGGGGAGGGCTGGGGGCTGCCAAATAAGGGTTTCACCCTGGGCTCCAAATGGCCTAGCTACTCCTCTGATTAAGTGGACACAAGTGGCAGTGTCTGAGTTTTACTTCACTGCCCTGCACCTTTATCTTGATGTTTATTGGTGCCTGGTCTGAAATAGTTATTGGACATGTTTCAACATTTTCAGTTAAATACCTACACTCCTCCAAAACAGAATTTCAGTCTAGTCCAGCCCAGTTATTGGACCTTGGAGAATAACATGTAAATTTGTCTGGATTCTTGCTACTAATTTCACATCTTCCATTCCAAATATTTTCATACGCTTCCTTCAGAAATCTACCCTCTGTTATGTTTTCCTTTCTAGGTCCCATGATACATCTTTACTATTACATAAAAGGTTCCACTCCCCACCCATGAATAATATTCCTTGCTGGAGGCTAACTACCTCTCCCATAATTCTCTTAGACTCCTTAACAGTAGTTTTAGGTGTAATATAAATGCATGCCAGTGTAATCTCCCTTCCCTGCCAAGAATCCTTTATTACTAAAAATCTACCATTGTCTTTATCCTCCTTCTCTAATATTATTGGAATTGTTCTTATGATCAGAATTATCACCCCCTATTTCCTTTTTCCCTGATACTCTGCAGAATAACCATTCTGGAATCCTTTATTTTCCAAGATCAAATGTCATTTCTATGTGTGTGTGTGTGTGTGTGTGTGTGTGTGTGTGTGTGTGTGTGTGTGTGTGTGTGTGTGTGTGTGTATCTCCTGTAACATTGCTGTCTGTACCCTACATTTCTTAATATGATTAAATGCTCTTTTCTGCTTTTCAATACCTCCAATGCCATTCACATTCACATTCCATGATATGATTGATTAGGTAGTCATTTTGACAAGATGCCATTACTTTTGTATATTCTATATAACATTTTTAGTATATGCAACTTACAAACACATTAATATTTGGCAGGCTGATCTTGCATGCAGTTGCAATTCTCAGTTTAGACTCATGCTTAATTTTCCCAGACTTTTCATTTCACTAAAAACACCCAAAAAAAAAAACTATGCACATTTTCATTTAAACAAAACACCTCCTGGACAATCAAGAACACATAACTACATACAGTTTTTAAAAAGGTTATCCCTCCATATATGGAAAACAGACATATACACCCATAGGTTTTACCCATTCTTACATTAAGTTTAATCATGCTGAAAATTCATGACATAGTGTGGGTTCCATACTGCACCCATGCCATCCATTTTTGTTCCATCTCAACGTCCCTCCAAGATGTGAAAAACAACATGTATACCCCCAGTTAACTGATTTTTAGCCTTAAGAAAAAATGCCCTGATTGCCATTAAATGAACAGATATTCATACTGAAGTGATTGATGTTAATAGGAATGCCTCTCTTGACTTCCCTTCAGTGTATCAGACTCTTTGTATTTTCTTTGAACCACTTGTCCCTTCTCCTTTAATTATTAATTTTAGTATTGCTCCATAGAGAGGCATTATAGTTCACAATCTACTCATGTTATCTGTAACTGCATACCGCTGACATTAGATAAAAAAAGAAAGATCTGATAATGATTTTGCAATTGCATGGAAAAGCTCATCTGACATTCTGGAAAACTGTCATTTTAGAAGAGTCTATTGTTCACTTTCACCTAGTCAAGATCACATAATTATCTGGTTTATTTCTTGTCTTTTCTTGTTTTAGTAAAAACCCTTGATGCAGTAGAGCTGGCATTAACAGCAGTCACTGACAAGGCTCCCCCACCACATCACACTTAAAATACATCTGCATACTGTGCTGAACTACTTTACAATGTAACAGGCACTTGACTTCAAGGAATGTCTTATATACATATTACTGAGGAAAAAAGAACTGTTTTACTACATTCAATTCCTTCATTATCCTTCTAAACATTAATGACAATGTGTGAATGATACTTTAGAATCCTCCCACTAGTTTAACACAGGTCACAAACTTCCAGCCCCCACCCCATTTCTTGCAGATGCATAGTCCTCATGTCCCAACTGCATCTTACAGAAATTACACTTTACACTTTATCCATTTATTTCCTACTTTCACATTCTTTCTGGCCCTCTTCTTCATCACATTCTGGTTAAGCCCAAGGTACTCCTGGTTTGGTTAATCAACTTCTGGGCTCTTTACTGTTGCCTAGCCATTTTCCTTTGGAACACTGAAAAAGGTTTTCCTGGCAAGTTCTGTCTATTAGCTGAGCCATTGTCAGAGGAATGAGAAGAGGCCCATCAATTTACTGGCTCATTTTTTGCTCAGCAATTTTTTTCATTTCCTCCTCCGACCATTCTACATCCAATAATGTCTTTGCTCAGTCAGAAAAAAAATATTTTGAAGACAGCTGGATGCGCCAACTTGAATCTCATCTCTGTCTCTCAACACCCTCTGATTGCAGGGGTAAACTTGCTTCCCTTCTGCCAGGTATACAGCGAATAATCATTTTCCACAAACACTCTGGTGCCCCCAGTTGATAATACTTTACCCTTCTGACTCAGTTTTTATCAGGAGCAGCTACTTCTGCTAATATGACTGCATCTTTACTACTATAGGTCTTGGCTTCTTTCTCATGGCCAGGTTTGGAGCATACATATGTTATGCCCGTTCAGTTAAGAAATCCTACTGTGAAATACCCATCCATTTGCTTATTTGTGTTTTCATAAAATTAATGCAGTCTGTTCTTTCCAGTTTCTTTGGTACAGGAAAATAATCTCAACTTTTCTCTGTGTGCTTTGTTTTCTGCTGCTGCTATTTTTTGAAATAGATATTCAGACATTCTTTCTTTCATTTTATCCTATGATTTCTGTAGTTTTATCAGCTCATCTAGACAGATACTTAAAACTATTTGTATTCTTTCCAGCACTTTTCCATTTAACTATATGTAATCCTCCAAAGTCTTGCTTATTTTAAACGGCTCTATATTAGATGATCAAACTTTCAAAAGTTCGACTGTCATATGGTTGACAACATATGATCGAATTTTTGAAAGGTAGAACGTTTTAACGGAGATCTCCATACAGTACGGAATAGGAAGATTTCACTTTTCTGGACTGTAGTGCGATCTCGGCATTGGTATATTTCAAGAGGGGGGTGTGTGGGGGTGCAGGGAGGCTTGCCCCCCTGCTTAAAACGTTCAGGTAGGTTATTTGTGTAGTTTATTTTTTTTATTAGAGTTTCAAACTTTTAAAAGTTCGATCATATGGTGTCGACCATATGACAGTCGAACTTTTGAAACTTCGATTATCTAATATAAACCCTTTTAAACACCTCTGAAACATTTGATTTATTTTTTCCTCTAAATTACTGGAAGCCATACTGTGGATATTGGCAAAGGCTCTTGCCACCCCCATAGTGCCTTTTTTAGGCAAGGCTCAAAAGTCAAACCCACCTCCATAGACAGCACAAGGAACAAGAAACTGAGGGTAATGCTGCTAAACGCCAGAAGTCTTAACCTCAAGATGCATGCACTCAAAGCTCTCCTCAGTATGGAGAACATCGATATCTGTGCAGTGACAGAAACCTGGTTCAAGGCTCCAGAAAGCACCCCAGCACTACCAGGTTATACCTCATATCATGCTTATTGGCCCCAAAACCCGGACCGAACCACAAAAGGAGGGGGAGTTTCCATATTTATCAAGGATATCCACACCTCCAGGTTAGTGGCATTGCATGAAGTATCGGAGATCATCCATGTGCAAATGACAGTGGGCAAGACTGCTTTTCAGTTTATAGCATCCTACAGACCACCCTCTCAGAGTCAGGAATCCCACTCGGCTTTCCTGAAAACATTGGAGAACATGAAGATCTCTCCGAACACCATTATATTGGGCTACTTCAACTACCTAAACATAGACTGGGAGCATTACTCAAGCCCCAGCACCTTAGCCCAAAGGTTCCTGGAATTTATAAACTCAAATGCTATGGAACAACTAGTCACCACTCCCACAAGAGGGGAAAACATACTAGATCTGATCATTACCAACATGGGAACTCTATGCTCCATACCAGAAGTATATCCCTCATTGGTAAGATCAGACCATAAATTAATTTCACTGGATATCCACATCCCGTCCCCACCCCCAGCCCAGAAAACCACAGTGAAAAACTTCTCAAAAGCGAACTTCACACTTCTCAAAACCGAAGAGGAATCCTTCAAGGCCCCAGAGCCAGTGGAAACTACGGCCCAAACTGCAGAATCCTATATAAACACATTCTACGGACATCTCCAGGAATGCATGGATCATGCTATCCCAAACAAAATCAAGACCCAATCATCCAAAGGCAGGCATCCAGTCTGGTGGACCCCAGCCATAAATAAACTGTACAACAGAAGGAGGAAGCTACTACATGATAGAGCAAAATCCCTAAAAGGGAAGGCATCTCTGATCAGTACTAGCAAAAAAATTATGATCCCTCATAAAATCCTCCAAGGCCAGCTTCGAGAGAAAAATTGCACAGGACACTAAAGACAATCATAAGGCTTTTTTCAGTTATGTTAGGAACCTGGGATGCAACTCCCAGACTTGTTCTGAGTTGATTCTAAACGACAAAAAATACACTGAACCCACAGACATCACCAATATCCTGGCAGACAGGTTCAGTGCAAACCTCTCCACCCCCCCCCAAAGAGCAAGTATCTATCCCGGCAGAGTGCAGCCTCCCAAACATCTCTGATGCTCAGGTGAAGGCCGCCCTCTCCAAAGCAAAAAACACTACTTCCATGGGACCAGATGGCGTCCCGGGTTGCATCCTACATGAACTCCAAGAAGAACTAATCCCTCAAGTAAAACTGCTGTACAATCTCAGCCTCACTACAGGATATGTGCCCAAAGAATGGCATACAGCAACAGTGGTCCCATTCCACAAAGGTGGCGCTTCTGCGTACCCTGGAAACTATCGCCCCATAAGCCTGACTAGCCTAGTCTGCAAGGCTATGGAGAGGATCATCATGGAACTCATAAACAAAGACATTGGGGACCTACAGACACTAGATCCTACCCAATTTGGCTTCGTCAAGGGCAGATCCTGCCTTTTGAACCTGGTCGACTTCTTCGAAACAGTCATCAAGGCCATAGATGAAGGGAAGGTAGTCCACACAGCCTATCTGGACCTCGCAAAGGCATTTGACACACTACCCCACTCGGGCATCATAGATAAGCTATCCAGCCTAAATATAAACCCCTATGTCACAAGATGGGTCGCAAACTGGCTCAAAGACAGAACCCACAGAGTCAGAGTTGCTGGAGCCATGTCAGACTCGAAACTGGTCACAAGTGGCATCCCACAAAGTTCTATCCTGGGACCTCTCTTGCTCGGTATTTACTTTTCTCAGGCACAGGCCAACGTGGGAGGACTATGGCTCACCAAGTTTGCAGATGACTGCAAACTGGGCGCCATAATCGACTCTCCAGCTGACACAAACATCCTTCAAAAAGGTCTCACAGAGACAGATAACTGGTGCCAGAGCCATGGTCTAAAGCTAAATGCCAAAAAGTGTATAGTCATACCCTTTGGCAAAAACAATGTGCCCACAAATTACCACATAGGTGGTAACCCATTAAGTACAGAGAAAGTAATTAGGGATCTGTGGACCCAAGTTGATAGCAATCTCTCCTTTGACAACCACATTGCCAAAGTGGTTAGAAAGACCTTCTACATAGCCCACCTCATCATGAAAGGATTCACATCTAGATCAAGAGAGGTAATCATGCCCCTTTATTCATCCCTCATCAGGCCCATCATAGAATACAATGCCCCCTTTGGGATGTACATTACCTGACACCTGCAGCAATTAAAAAGACCCCAAAAGTACCTCACCAGGAGGATCAAGGGACTCAAACAGATGCCATATGCTGCTCGGTTAAAAAAACTCCAGCTCTACTCAGTTGCATACCGCCTACTTCGAGGCGATCTATGCCTGACATATAAAGCTATGTCCAACCCAGAATTAATGGACATGCTACACCTCAGTAAATCTAAATCCCTTAGAGCCACGCGCTCGAGGGACTTGAACCTCAGCACAGAAATAAATAGAACATGCTGGAGGGACAGATTCATAACCCAGAGGCTCCCTTCACTCTGGAATAGAATTCCAATTCATGTTAGGCAGAGCACCTCACTGACTCTCTTCAAGAAGAATCTTGATGAGTGGATGGGGGATCATAGGTTTGTCCCGGGGATTACTTCCGTGTCACTATTAGACAGAGGCACAATAAACTAAACTTTAAAAAGGGCACAGTATACTCAAATCAAGGCTTGGCGTAAGCCAAACACAATCGGGCTAGGCTTATAAATGCCCCAGGGCAGATAGCCTAGTATGAACCTATGAACCTATGAACCTATGAAACCTGAGCTTGGTTTTGCTGAACAGCTGCAAGGCTCTTCCCCACTGGAGTTCTTTTTTTTTTTCTTATTGATTTTCTCTTACTGACATTTAGGCATCATAGTGACTAACCAATAACTGAATTTTATTCAAATAAATTGATTTTGCTGGCTGTCCAAAGTTTCTGCTTTAACACTAGGCAAACTCCAATCAACCTGTTGATTGGTGTGCAGCTATCTTGGAAGTCTTACACTGCCATTTTGATTACATTTTGTATTTGGAATTTTTTTGTAAGTCTGAATATTTTATAAGCACATAAACTGGGTATGTGTGTTTCTGGAAAATATAATTTAGTGGATACATATTTCTTGAGTTATTAACAGTTTATACCTGAAAACGTTGGGAATAGCTTTACAATTTTTAGAGTATAGAAAAACTGAAGGTAAGATATTGCATAGCCTTTTTTGTGAGGCTGAGTTACCTGAGAGGTCCTTGATTATTGTTTATATGCATCAATGCATCACTTTGTCAGTGGGTTTGGAACCATTAGTCCTTAGACACTAAACACTAGCTTGGAGTTTTGTGATCAGCTTTCATAAAAGAATGACTATACGTTTTCAAACTAGTTCTTTTATCAATGATGATTCATTAAAGCCAGGCAGTGGGGACAACTAAGGTTTTTTTTTTTTTTTGCTATCTTTGCCCCTGCTGTCTGTCAATCATCAGGTCCCTCCTGGACAATCAGCCTATTTATTCCCCTTCACTGGAGCAAGAGTCAATTAATAAGGCCCATCATTAGACAGCCATCAGGGAAGTTACACAATTTTTTTATGGCTGTACTCCAGTGCACATTCATCAAATCACTGGGAAGGGATGTACGGTGGCCTTAACACAAAGGATTCCCCTCACTTACACAAAGGGTGTTCCCTTCAAGCAGTCCTGCCCACCTCCTCAAAGCATGAAAAGCAGTCTCGCCAGTTTCCATCTGGGAAATTACACCTGCTCAGTGTGATCCAAAGTGCAAGTACCTCTCTCCATGCCCTGACACAGGGGAGCAGAGCACACCCTTCATTTTTCTCCCTCCTTACTCTCTTCATGCCCTGACACAAGTGAGCAGAGCACACCCTTCATTTCTCTCCCTTCTTACCTGGCTCTTCCAGGGTCAGGAGCCAGTAATTGAATTTTGGTCACCCGGGTTGCAGTCAGGGTTCCAATACATCTGTACCAGAGAAATAGACATTGGCAACTATCTTGGTTTTCTAGTTACCCCTCCAACAGATTTCAATCAGTAAAATGTCTCACTGACATCTCATCCTTTCTCCCTATTGCAGTTGGGATCCCACAAGAATCCATACTGGGACCTATCCTGTTCAGTATCTTTGTTAATTGACCTTGATCTGGCCAGTGAGAATGCTACCTTAGTACAGTACACAGACTATTCTACCATCATCTGGTCAGCAAACACCTTGATTTCCTACAAAAACTGACCCAAGAATTCTTCACTTTTATAAAATCAGGCAGACTACCTCCCAGGTATTCCTAAACCCTAACAAAACAAAACTAATTCTCTTCACTCCCCAACATCTCACAATAAAGAAAAAAAGAACGCATTTTTCACTATTACTTCTTCTAACAATACCAAAATAGAACTTGTTACACAAACCACACTAGTAGGAGTTTACACAAAGACCTAAAGTTTGACTTCCACATTCAACATACAGTGCAAAAAACATACCAAAGACTAAGCACTCTCTGTAGGGCAAAACCCTATCTATGTAACACTGTAAGATGCCATATCGCCACTACCTTCCTACTACCTGCCAAGGGAGCCCGCAGGATTTTTTTCAGGGGGGTGCAAAACCCAGAGCCTCGCCCATGCAGCCCCGCCCATGTAGCCCCCACCCCCTACCCCACCACCCCTACCCCTACCCCATGCAGCCCCGCCTCCCACACAGTCCCTCACATACACACACAGCCATTCCAGTGTCCCATTACTTGGCTATTTCTCCCCATTTGCCACAGACACTGTTCAAATCTATCAGTATGCATACTGTCTTATGCTTTACTTCTACAATGATTACAGATATCTGGATTTAATTCACAACTTTTATTTCAAATTTTATAGCAGAAACACTGCAGCACGCATTTCACATTTACTAAACAAAGTAACAGTCTTGCAATGAAAACAGACTTAGCATTAAAACTTCTCTGCTTTTGAAACTCACATTGATTGAAACAGCATTGAAACCCACATTCAAAGAGAATGCATCTGGGCAGTGGCAGGTTAAGTTTACCTTCGGGCTGTTTTCAAAGCATATCAAATGTACACATTTTTAGGCCCATGCAAAAGTATGGTGATTCATGTTCCTAATGGGAGATAGGAAATTCACCACGGGGATCACTTCTGTGGCTCTGCTTGACAGTGGCAGAGGAAAATAATTTTCTTGGGTGGCGAAAGCCAGGGTACCTTTGGCTAGGCTTATATAGGCCCTAGGGCCAATAGCCTAGTACCTACCTATGAACCTATAATTGAATTATATCCCTTGTACAGCACCTGCACCACCTGTTAGAGTGTATTTTAAATTTACAGTTTTGAACATTTTCCAGTAAGCAGTGAAACAATTCAAAACATATGAACCAGTAATGACAAACTGCCTAGTTCAGAACATTTCAAACATAAAAGGCCACTCAAACTTCTATCATTATAATCCACCGATATTAGCCCATATGCACAATCTCTGCAGTCTGCAGAAGTCATCTGAATTCCACATTACAAAGATCTGAAACTAATGAAGAGATTGTTGCTATAAAACATACATTTCAGTGTTTCACCTACAAATGTAGTGCCCATTGCCCTAGAAGAATAAATTGCCTATGTTACATTAAAAGAAATGATAAGCTGGTATATTGCAACAGGGAATATGTGACAAGCTAAAAACGAGGTTCATAGTTACTAGGCACCAAAGGGACGTACTCAGGACAGGATTGCAGCACCCCACCCCCTTAAAATAAACATTTACATGCTGTGGGAGTAGAAGCTACAGCCCTCTGTATCAAGATGCAAGTATGCTACCTGCTGTGCTGCTAACACTGCTTTAAAATTCTATACTACAATGATACAATTTGCTAAACAAAAGAGTTGCATATTTTTACAAACCTAGCATGATGAGCAGCAGTAAACTTCTCTGCCCTTGAAGCTCTCAATTCCTTGAAAATAAATTCCACCTGCTAACTCTAAGTAGGTCATTTTAGACACACACACACACACACACACACACACACACACACACACACACACACACACACACACACACACACACACACACACACACTTAACCTGTTAGCAAAAGAAATCTGGACAAAGCCTAAAATAAACAGGGACAGATTAAAAATATTGCTCTGATGAACTAATAAAGTTAAGTTGCCAGAATAACACAACAGGATTTGTGTTAGTAAGCATTTTTCTAAAGGATATGACACGTAAAACTGAAAATGTATGTCACTAATTAGCAATTGCAATCCTTTTCAGGTGGAATATGAGGCAAAAGTCTGGATGTTCTGCAAAAACCTGGATAGCGGAGGCACGGCCCATACGGTATACTACCTTCCTCTGATACACACCCCTACCTGTCAATCTCATCTCATAGCACAAGTAATGTGCAAGGCCCAAAACTGGGAACACATTGAGAAAGTTGCTAGAATAAAAGGATTTGTGTGAGAATGCATTTTCGGAATGATATGAAGTCTGAAACCGAAATGCATGTCATTATTTATTAACTTTAATGGTTAGCTCATCATCCCAGTGATTTGTACCAAAGAAAAAAAAGATTTTTATGAAGAACAGACTAAAAATATAAAGCAGAAATCTGGACACTGAAAATCTGTACATTTGACAGGTATGACACACATAAATCTCCCTACCTACCTTGTAGTACCTCCTTAGAAAGTGGATACAGCAAATCTTTTGGGTTTCTAGCATCGTGACAGGAATGTACTGCATTCCTAAATCAAAGTATGATTAAAGTTCACAAAATCAGTACTGTGTCATCAATCTTTGATGTCTGCCAAAGTGCTCTTCAGAGTACCTGCAATGAATGTGCCCAGTAATGACTCCTCAGTCCTCCTGCAATTAGTATGGAGTTACATTCATTGGTAACATGTCTAAATACGAATGTATATTCTTTTTTAATAAGACCCATTGCTCCTACTACTACTGGAACTGCCTGGGTATCTTTCTTCCACACTGCTCTCATTTCTGCCTGCAAATCCTGATATAGTATGAGTCTGACTTTGTGTCACTCTGTACATAACACACTGTAGTCAGTGGGTGTGGAGAGTTCAATGATCAATGCTACTTTTGTCTTCTTCTCTTGGACCACTAATATCTGGTTTTCTAGCATCTGCCTTTTGAGCTGTTGGTAATTGAGGATGATCCCATGTGATGTAGGCTTTATCATTTTCTATGATGCTTAAATTGCAGCTTATGTTTCCAGTGTTTTTCAGCCACTTCAGTACCATAATGTTTGCACAATGCCCAGTGCAACAGTCTTGCCACATTATTATGCTTGTCAGTATACAGTGTCCTTCTACCGTTAGTATGTTGCAACCATCAACGAGGTGTTCAACTTAAACTGTTTCCAGTTCTGTTTTACAAAACCTACATTTGTCTGTTTCTCCCACGTGCAATGGACATTGTAAACCAATGTGTACATGATAGTCCACTATCTTGTGCCGCCAATATTGACCTTTCATCTCTTGGTTTGAATTCACCTCGCCTTGACAATTCCTACTTTTGTTCCTGATTAGCATGAGGTTCTTCCAGAAGTGTTCTATACTTGCAACTATATTTATGCGTTTTCCACATTTTTTTCGTCTTCTCAATTGGTCTATCACCTTGTATTCTTTTGTTTCTTGGTACATTCAGTTGCTGCCCGATTTTTATCTACTTCTGGTTTGATTTCCATTTCTGCTTGATGCCAATATGCTTCTGCTAGCCTAAGCAGGGAAAAGCAGAGAAGTCATCTATCTTAGATTTATTCTCATTTTTCAAAACGTTCACTACATTTGTGAGGTCAGCAGATGTGTGGAGTCCCATGACTGCAGATCTGTACATGTAATCAATTTCAAGGAGGAATATCCCTTCTTCAGAATGTGGAAAACATATAATCTTGGTATGCACTGATTTTTTATAAATCATTTGGTGAGTAAGAAGCATCCTTGTTTTCCTATATAATCTATGCAACACATTGAGGTCAGTCAAACACACAAAATTAATTTAGGACAGGAAGAGCAAATTGGTTTATAGCTTGGATTGTGTTCCTAGATGTAAATGCTGTTTTCAGGATTCATTTAAGTCATCTAAAGTATTCCTTAGTAATTTTGATTTTCATTTGCTCATGTTTTATTGTTGATCGTTTATCAGTTCCCATTCCCAAATATTTGTACACTCCCTCTTGCTGAAGTTGTTTTATATCACATTCTTGTACCAAACTGATGTTTTCCTGGTGCTGCAGTTTTCCTGCTTTAAAGGTTTGTTTTGCACATTTATCAAGACTAAATGACACTCTTATATCGTCTGACTTGCAGTTGTGCTTTCAGTTCCTCCTCTGAGCTGTACAGTTTTAAATCATTGACAAAGAAGATGAGAGGTCTTTACACGCTGTTGCTTTCTAGGAGCCAAATTATAGGGCAAAACAGAGTAGCAGCAGTAACAGAGTCACCCTGGAGTATTCCCTATTGAAGTTTTATCCCTGAAATAATAATTTGTCCTTCATCATGGCTTAATTGCAAAGTGCTCTGCCACTGTTTCATGGTCACTGTCATGTAATCGATCAGTGTAAAGTGTACGTTATACATTTTAAAGTGCTCTTTTATACATGAATGTGTGATACTATCAAATGTTTTTGTAGTCAATCCATGTTGTACTTATTCTTGCCTGTTTTACAATTCTCCACTATGACTTTAACAATAAATGATTTTTTATTCCATATGACTTTGTTTAACTGCCCTTTTGTTCTATTGCCATAACAGAGCTTTCTTCTAAATGACTATAAACTCAGTCAGCATAAATTCCAGTGTACAGTTTATACAGTGTCAGGAGGCAAGTTATTGGCCTATAATTTTCAGGGACGTTTGCAGGTTCAGGCTTAAGTAGGAGCATTTTTTCTTATTAGTTAGGTTGGTGTCTGTTCCGGGTGCGCATATAAACGGTTTACTCATGGCTTTATCTGCTAGTGATCTTGATTCTTGCCTTACTGAGATTGTCATTCCTAATGTGGTCTATTTCAATGAGACTGTTGATATGTTGTTCAACCTTTACCAAGTTGAACAGATTGCAACATCTGGACAATGGGCTCAGAACTGTTGAGTAATTTGCAATAATGGAATGAGAAATAAGAAATATGCATGAAGAGCAAGCATTGAGTAAAATACTGTATGTGCATTTTGTCTGGTTTCACTGACAGTGCTCTTTTGAAGATCAGCCAGGCAGTCAAATATTTTATCAAACTTCTGACTAAACATATGAATGGATTTATATTTCTCGGTCTATCATGTCTCCACAGAAGAGGTATATTTGTTACCAATGCTCATCATTTTGGACTGTCACAGAAAAAAAAAAATTAATCTTGATAACGTCAACAGCACTACATATTTCAGGACCATCATTCAGATCACACTGACTATCCACTGTGCTGTGCTTCTCAGACTAAACCTTGTAAAGGCTGCTTTTGGATACTTTTCACAAATCTTTGCTTGAACACTGGATGCTTGCCATTATGAAGCAGCCATCATAGCTTTGTCCGAGTAACTCGTCCAAGTCTAGGCCGTACTTTGTATCAAATGTCATTGTCAATGAATGCATAGTCTGTGCATCTTTCACAAAAATGTTAACGAAACCAATAATTATTCTAATCATGTTTCAAAACTTTCAGTATGTTGAGTCTTGTGAGGTCAGATGTGTGCAACCCAGGATTGCAGATCTGTACATGTAATCAATTTCAAGGAGGCCCGTCCCTCCTTCAGAAGGGGGAATATATAATGTTGGTATGCACTGATTTTTTTTATAAATCATTTGGAGAGCATGAAGCATCCTTTTTGATTTCCTGTTTAATCTATCCAACACGTTTTGGGGCCAATCATCTCACAACTGTAATTTGGGAGAGGAAGAACAAATTGAGTTACAGCTTGAATTTTGTTCTTAGAAGTCAATGCTGTTTTCAGGATTAATTTAAGTTTTCCAAAATACTCCTTACCAAGTTTTATTTGCATTTGTTCATGCTTTATTGATCCTTAATCTATTGTCAAGTACTTATATACTCCCTCTTGCTCAAGTTTTTTCATATCACATTCTTGTCACAAATTGTTTTCTTGATGCTGCAATTGTCCTGCTTTGAAGGTTGCTTTTGCACATGTATCAAGACCAAATAGTCATGTCATTCTGTTATCATCTGAAAAAGTTTTGACAACTTGTCGTTGTGCTTTCAGGTCTTCCTATTATAAGCTATACAGTTTTGCATCAATCGACAAAGAGAAGATGAGAGGTCTTTACACCGTTTGTTTCTAGGAGCCAAATTATAGGGCAAGAAAGAATAGCAGTGGTGTCACTGACAGTCATCCCAGCATTCCCCCCATTTAATTTTTATCCCTGGAATAATAATTTGTCCTTTGTCATAGCTTAATTGCAAAGAGGTCTGCCACTGTTTCATCATCATCATCATCACTGTTATGTAGTCGATCAGTGTAAAGTGTATGTTACATTTTTAAGCACTCTTGTCCTTGAATGTGTGGGATACTATCGGATTCTTTTTTTTAAGTCAGTCCATGCCCTACTTAGATTCTTCCCTCTTTTACAGTTCTCTAGTATGACTTTAACAAATGATCCTTTGTTCCATATGACCTTCTGTATTGCCCATTTGTTCTACTGCCATAATTGAGTTTTCTTCTAAATGACTATAAACTCTGTTAGCATCAGTTCCAGTGCAGAGTTTATACATCGTCAGAACCAAGGCAAGTTACTGGTTTAGGGTAGCATGCAAGTTCACTGTTAAGTAGGAGCATTGTTTTTCCTCCTCTTAGTTCGGTTGGTGCCTGTTCGGGGTGCGTATATACATAGTTATTACTCGTGGATAAATCTTTGTGCAAAGATGTTAATACTTTTAGGCAGACGTTACGTACTGCATCTGGGCCTGGGGTTTTCCAATTATAGGATTTGACTTTGTGTTAATCTCTGGCTGTTAAGTCATCCCATTTCATATCTTGTCCCTTTAAACTCGTTATTCTTTTACTTCTATCCATTTAGCATCTTTGTTATGTTGAGCACGATCTTTGTAAGTACTTCTCCAAAATGTATCTTTTTGTCAATTCCTTTTACCTCATTTCCAAATTCTCTAAAAAATTGTTGTGTCATCAATAAATTGCTTATTTTGTACTTTTCCCTTATATTTATCTGTGTATCTTCTAATTTATTCTTCCTGTGCTGAGATTTTTACTTTATTTGCGATAGTACATGATACATCCTAAGCTGTTCTAATACTGCGCACTACCTTTATCACATCTATCTTTGTAAGTATTTTTGTAAATCTGTTCCCTCTTCTGTAGTCAGTGACACGGTGACACGGTGACAACCCCTGTCTCAATTGCTTTATAGATACTTGTTTCCATGATGGCATTGACTTTCTCACCTTCCTTTCTCTCACTACCCTGTGTACTTATGGCTCAAAAACGTTATCAGTTATCAGTTATCAGTTATCAAATTAGCTGCATAGTAATATAGCCTGTTTACTTCTGTTATATCGCATGAATCTCTATGGACAGTCCTAATTACTTGTTTCACTTGTTTTATCAAACAAACTTTCTGGGTTTTACTGACCTTCTGAAGTCTGTTTTCATAATTTATCTTAATAATGTCTCTCTCTACCAAATCAAGCAACTCTTAGCTCATTTTCTTCTAAACTGAGGACACATTTTTTGTTTTCCATTTGCAGTGAGCATTCTGTACAAAGTTCTATAGCATCTTCCTGTGGCACACTGTTTCCTCCCATGTCATCCATTGCTCTGACATATGGGAACTCATTGGCCTATCAGTATCACTCCTCAACAATGACTGCACACTTTCCACAGTTACAGTTTCCTGTCCCTTCTGTTGCTGCCCAGCTTCAAGTGAACATTTATACGGGTTTCCTGTGAAATTCCTAAATATATTCATATGGCATTGGCATGTGTGACCAATTGCTTCCCGTACCATTGGTTTCCACTTAATTGGATATCCATCGATTTATCATGTTGTGATTTGTGATGCTTTCCGAATTAGATTTTCTACACTGAATCATTCACTTTGCAGGTACTCCATAACCTCAGTTTCTACTAGTATAACTTTTCCGTTACTGTCTCCTTTTCTACTTTTTCTATTTGTCTTTGTATTTTCCGTATTGTCAAGTTTTCGATCTCCAGATTCCTTTGTCTGTATGTGTCTTCAAATATCATTGCTGCTGTTCTTTTTGTATTGATTAGTTTTGCTTTCTCCTTTGCATAGAAATTACACTATATTAAATCTCTTTTCTTTCCCATGTCCATATTTCTTCTTAATACGTCTCCTGATCTTCCTGTTTCTCCTTACTTTGGGAACTCATTACATCATGCTGTGAGGTAACCTGTGTTGTGTGTTACACCTACACCAAATCCTTCACTTTCCAGGCACTCCATAACTTATACTTCTGTTTTGCTTTTTTAATTCTACTTTATTAATCTTATTTTCTACATTCCCTCTGTGACTTGTGAAATGTTGCATATCTGGATGCCTTTGCCTGTATTTCTCGTTGAATATCTTTGGGGCTGCCTTCTTTATACTGATTAATTTGGCTTTCCCCTTTGCATGAATATTGCACCATATCAAATCTTTCCCCCCATGTCTATATTTCTTTTTTTACACTTTACAAAAAGTTCTAGGTTTTGTTATTTATATATTCATACCTCCTCGGATGCTCCTTTTTTCAAATGGATCAAAGTTTCTTGGTCTATACATACAGCTTTTCATGCATTTGTTGTAATTAAGACACATTTTTATTTGAAGCTTCTGACAGTTTCATTCCTGTAATGTCTCTCAATCTTTTTATATACCTTGTGTCTGGAAATTCTGGGCTGTTTACATAATAGTAACAATACATCATTTCCTTCTTATCCTCAATAGTTCACTGTATCGTCTTTATGGCTCTTCTTTGGCCTATCAGTTTTTGTGATTTTTGTGGTCTGCTACGTCTACAACAGGGAGGCCATCCTCCTTGCTTTGTGCATTTGTTCCAGATTCTGGATATAATTTTACCACCTAAAGGCATATTTTAAATGTCAGCATCCATAAGTGCATAAATCCGAAGACTATGTGGACCACCTCCAAGCCTTGCCACTCTTTTGGTCTCAAAGGCTACTGAGGACAGATTTGTGCTACACGTGCATAACCTCATAGTCCTGTCAAAACTCCTGCACATTCATAATTGCAATGAGGGCATAAACACTCGCTCAACAGGTGTCAATCTGTACTGCAACATAAATGTGGGAAGGACAGATGTTTATCAACTAGGCTCCCTCTTCTTTGGAATGATCTTCCTCTCCACATAAAGCAAAGTAGACCTCTTACTGTACTTAACCATAATCTGGATGGATAACCCTAATTTCATTCCTGATTTTAGTAGCCTTGTCCCTCTTACACAGGAACATCATGTTAATATTCAGCTTGCCTCAGGGTTAATAAAATGTGAGATATACAAGGGGAATGCTGTTATAGATTTCGAAAGATCCTTACGGCTCAACAGACTAGCAAGTACCTATGTGAACTTGTTATTGTGCTATACTTTTCATTTTCGAACATATTTTTGTATATGCCTTTGACCTTTGTGACAACAAAAAGGGCCCAGGTAAACTTCTTGGTGAACCATCATAAACTTTTAATAATTACAAATCCTTTTATTGCAGTCTGTAATACTTCAGAAGTCCAGGGAGTCACCCCTCTTGGCCGTACTAAACTCCTTCCTCTTATCACTCCACTTAACTTTTGCTGCTTAAGTGGATATCATGGTTTGATCTGCATCTACCTGTATTGTGTGGATCCGGCTCTAAGATAGTGCATCAGAACAAGGATTTGTCAATTTTCACTAAAAATCTCCCTGCGCTAACAGCCTTATAAAGATTTCACTAACTCTGTTTTATTTACTGTCTTTATGCTGCTGCTGCTCTGTACATGTGTGATTCCATGTTTAATTTTCAGATTTTTCAGTAACCGTGGGTACTGCAGACAGTATCCTTTGCTTGTGCTGCTTGAAATCACCTCATAGTCTGTGGATTTCTAGTATGAAATAAGACCAATGGAACTGTAGTATCAAACTCATTTGTTTAGAAATCACACATTTTGTGGGTAATTGCAATTAAAAAGCAAAAAAAAAAAAAAAAACACTGAATGAACTACATGGTCAGTTTAGGCCTATGACTCCTGTGGCGCAAATATAAATTGTAACCATCTGCTGTGGGTGCCAAAAGCGTCAATAACTTTACTGATGAACTGTTTTTCACGAATGACACGTTCACGATGAGCACAAATCATGCACAGTGCTGAAAGTCTATCAGTCATTGTACACCTTAACCAGGTCTTGACCCGTCTCAGAGTGCTGAACGATTGTACAGTGGTCCAGGTAGTGGCTGGTAAGGTCAACACAATCAGAACTGCTTGCTTAACAGCAGGAAAGAAATCACAGTGTTGCAACAAGTCAAAGTCCACTGTTTTGGCTATATCTGGAACCTTCGTATGCCAATAGTCGAACCAGTTCATCATCTCTAATTCCAAATTGTCGATATGATATAGTTCGTTACTGACTGCAATTCGTTTTCGGAATTCTTCACGTTCTAGGTTTTGCATCATTTTTGGATGCAGATAAAATAAGTTGAAATGAGCAGTGTTACTGCTGGAAAAGTGAGACATCAGTGAAGAAACTAATGAGTGAAGATAGGGAATATAAATACTCGTTCTGTAATAAACTCTCAAAATCCACGGCTACTGTATTTGCTCGGTGTGTTTGTCGACTGCAAATCCTTGGCAACACTAACTCGATACCAAGTTTATCTGCTATCGATCTTGCCTTACTGAGAATGTCATTCCTAAAGTGCTCTTCAGCATGGTTACGGTGCTCCTTGAATATTTCAATGAGTGTGTTGATGTGTTGTTGAGCCTTTATTATATCAACTTGAACAGACTGCAACATCTGGGCAATGGGCTCAAGAACTGATGAGTAATTTGCAATAATGAAGAGAGAAATAAGAAACATGCATGAAGAGCAGCACTGAGTAATATATGTGCATTTTGTCTGGTTTCACCAGCAGTGATCTTCTGAAGATCAGCGAGGCAGTCAAATATTTTCTCAAAGTTTTGACTAAACACACGAATGGATTTATATTTCTCAGTCCATCGTGTCTCACACAGAAGAGGTATATTTGGTACCAATGCTCGTCGTTTTGGACTGTCACAAAAAAATTAATAATCTTCTTGATAACACCAACAGCACTACTTATTTCAGGAACATCATTCAGATCATTGACTACAAGGTTTAGTCTGTGAGACGCGCAGTGGATAAAGGCTGCTTTTGGATACTTTTCACAAATCTTTGCCTGAACACCATTCTGGATGCTTGCCATTATGGAGCAGCCATCATAGCCTTGTCCGAGTAATTTTTCCAAGTCTAGACCATACTTTATGCATTCACTGACAATGACATTTGTTACAGACTGTGCATCTCTCGCAACAATGGGAACAAAACCCATAAACTCTTCTCTAATACAATCACCATCAACAAACCGAATGCCCAATGACAACTGCTCAATGCCCGAGATATCTGCAGTTTCATCTGCCAATACACTAAATCCAATTGCCCTATGCGCTGCACAAACAATCTCATTTCGAAGTACGTGTTCGCATTCCGCCAACAACTCATTTTGCATCCTATGGGATGTGTACCGAGCATTTCCTGCAGCTGTTTCACTGTGCTGTTTTAATATTGTGTCCCCAGCTTCAATACGAAAATCTAATAAGTCACAGAAATTTCCACCAGAGCCTTCTTTTCCACGAAGAGGAATGTCATGGGTTGCACAGTAAATAATGGTAGATAAAATTGGTTCCAATTTCTTTTGGTTCTCTGCAATTTGTTTTGCTACTGCTGCATCTAGCTGTGGAATAACAGCTGTTTCTGGCTTCTGTCGTATGCAAGAAAAATTGGCAGCATCTTCAGTAGAACCTTTGTGCCATGATGATTGCATGTGATTTCTTGTAGACTCATTGAAGGCATTATATTTTGTGCACACACTAGTGATGAAGCTGCCTTGCAACCCACGGTGAACTGACTGAGGAAATAATACACAAGTTAAGCAGAGTGGGCCTTTCAAGAGAGGAGAATATGCAAGCCACGGTGAATACTGAGACAGCCAACTATATCGGAATGCTCGCTTCTTGTCTGATGCATCAGCTTTGAAGTTGTAATTCTCTGGAGGGATGTATGGTTGTGTCAGTAACCTGAATTTCATGAAGTCATCAATTCTGTCTGATCGAATGTAACAACCAATATCAGTTTCTGCACATACACTTTGTGGGGTCTCTCGCTGTTCCCCAAACACAGCAGAGACAGCACCTTTCTCGGTCTAACAGCCTTATAAAGATTTCACTAACTCTGTTTTATTTACTGTCTTTATGCTGCTGCTGCTCTGTACATGTGATTCCATGTTTAATTTTCAGATTTTTCATTAACCATGGGTACTGCAGACAGTATCCTTTGCTTGTGCTGCTTGAAATCACCTCATAGTCTGTGGATTTCTAGTATGAAATAAGACCAATGGAACTGTAGTATCAAACTCATTTGTTTAGAAATCATACATTTTGTGGGTAACTGCAATTAAAAAGCAAAAAAAAAAAAAAAACACTGAATGAACTACATGGTCAGTTTAGGCCTATGACTCCTGTGGCGCAAATATAAATTGTAAGCGTCTGCTGTGGGTGCCAAAAGCGTCAATAACTTTACTGATGAACTGTTTCTTTTCATGAATGACACGTTCACGATGAGCACTAATCATGCACAGTGCTGAAAGTCTATCATCAGTCATTGTGCACCTTAGGGAATATAAATACTCGTTCTGTAATAACTCTCAAAATCCCCGGCTACTGTATTTGCTCGGTGTGTTTGTCGAATCTTTGCCTGAACACCATTCTGGATGCTTGCCATTATGGAGCAGCCATCATAGCCTTGTCCGAGTAATTTTTCCAAGTCTAGACCGTACTTTATGCATTCACTGACAATGACATTTGATACAGACTGTGCATCTCTCGCAACAATGGGAACAAAACCCATAAACTCTTCTCTAATACAATCACCATCAACAAACCGAATGCCCAATGACAACTGCTCAATGCCCGAGATATCTGCAGTTTCATCTGCCAATACACTAAATCCAATTGCCCTACGTGCTGCACAAACAATCTCATTTCGAAGTACGTGTTCGCATTCTGCCAACAACTCATTTTGCACCCTATGGGATGTGTACCGAGCATTTCCTGCAGCATTTTCATTGTGCTGTTTTAATATTGTGTCCCCAGCTTCAATACGAAAATCTAATAAGTCACAGAAATTTCCACCAGAGCCTTCTTTTCCACGAAGAGGAATGTCATGGGTTGCACAGTAAATAATGGTAGATAAAATTGGTTCCAATTTCTTTTGGTTCTCTGCAATTTGTTTTGCTACTGCTGCATCTAGCTGTGGAATAACAGCTGTTTCTGGCTTCTGTCGTGTACAAGAAAAATTGGCAGCATCTTCAATAGAACCTTTGTGCCATGGTGATTGCATGTGATTTCTTGCAGACTCATTGAAGACATTATATTTTGTGCACACACTAGTGATGAAGCTGCCTTGCAACCCACGGTGAACTGACTGAGGAAATAATACACAAATTAAGCAGAGTGGGCCTTTCAAGAGAGGAGAATATGCAAGCCCCGGTAAATACTGAGACAGCCAACTATATCGGAATGCTCGCTTCTTATCTGATGCATCAGCTTTGAAGTTGTAATTCTCTGGAGGGATGTATGGTTTTGTCAGTAACCTGAATTTCATGAAGTCATCAATTCTGTCTGATCGAATGTAACAACCAATATCAGTTTCTGCACATACACTTTGTGGGGTCTCTCGCTGTTCCCCAAACATAGCAGAGACAGCACCTTTCTCTGTATGTTCATCACCAGACCCAGCTAGTTCTGTTACTTCATGTTGCTCATACCTTGCTTTCTTACTAATCTGTTTGAAAAATGTTATAATGTCCTCACTGTGTGCCATCACATACCCTACTTATTCAATAATAGACAACCTAAAGCATCCGATGATGGGCTAGTGCTACCTCTGTAGTACGTATATTGCAGCTCTATCAATGATGTTACTGAACAAAAGAAAAAAAAACTGTCAGATATGGGATTAAAAAATGTTTGATGTGTTTCAACATCACCAATGATTAACAAGTTTCTCATGCTAACCTGGACAACAACAGAAAATAAATACATAAAACTAGTTGATGTTTGCTTTTGTACATATTTATGCAAGGAAAACTTAATACTGCAGTAAGTACTATCTGGACAGAAATACATACTTTATGCACAGTCTTCACAGTTTTCCCAAATAATGCAAATAAATAGTCCCTGTAGACTATGATGTTTGTAGATGACATTGAGATCTGTAGTGAGATTAGGGATCAGGTGTTTGAGGAGACCCTGGGCAGATGGAGATATGCTCTACAGCAGGGGTGTAGCCAGGATTTTCAAATTTGTACTCAACTCTCAGACTGCTGCTGCCCCCTCAACAAGCCACATCCACATTAACACTGCTGACCAAGCCACGCGCCCCTTTATATTGCTGATCTCTGAACAGAAGTATATGCCACGGTAGTAATTACACGATGCATGAACATTTTCATTCCAAAGGTACATCTTCCGTAAGTCAAAAAATAAAATACCTTTCCATTTACACTAGGACAGATCTGTTTGACCCCCCCCCCCCAAGATTACTCTTCTTCCCCTTGCAGCCCATAACCCCTGTAGTGGCTCATTTCACCTCCAGTAATGCTGCTAATTAAATGACTGTCAGGGTCTAGGCATAACATGCTCCGCAGTGTTGTGGTCTGTAGGTACAACATATTGTGCTCTCCCTATGTAACACCCAAGCTATGAGCCACAACTACCTCCCTTTCACCAGCATGGGTCACCTGGCAATGCATGATCACTCCTATGGCCTACAGTCACACTAAGCCTTTTGGAATGCTAAACCTTACATTCCCAACAGCAAATACATTTTAGCTGGGCTAAGTCATACTGCCTATGACAGTTAATGAAGATGTGTACCCATGGGAGTCAATCAAGCAAAAAGTAAAGCAGTTGAAATTTACATCCTTACTACCCTGCTTACATTCTGTGAATCTCAAGAAGACACCCTTGACCATAAATCTTCTGGCTATCACTAGCAAGCAAGTCTTCAATGCACTCTCCAAGTCAAAGAATACTACCTCAATAGACCTGAGAATATCCTGGGATACCTCTTGGATAGCATGAAACATGAGGTATCAGGCACTCTAAAATCACTGTTCAACATTAGCCAACTAATTGGCTTCATGATTAGTGAATGGTGGACTGCAGTACTTAATCCTTAGCACAAGGTTTGGCCTTCTACTGACATGGATAACCATAGACCATAAGTCTGACTGGTATTGTACGTAAACGCATGGAAAGAATCATAGATATTTTAAATAAAGACACAGGGAACCAATTTTCTTATTTACTTCTATAATTATTACAGATATTGAAATAAAATAACACAAGCACTAATAGCCATTTGCTAAATACAGTCTCACAATGAAAACAGACTCAGCATGAGCAGTAAACTTCTCTGCCCTTGAAACTCACACTCATTGATATGGCATGAAAACCCACATTAAAAGAAAATGCATCTGACAGTGGAGGATTAAGTTAACCTTTGAGCTGTTTTCAAACCATAGGCTCCTTGCACACATTTATAGGGCCATGCACACATGTATGTATTATTTGATTCACCCTCATGATAAATTATATTCCTTATATAATACATCACAATTTGTTAGAATGGTATTTTAAATTTGTAGTCATGAACATTTTTCTAGAAAGCAATGAAACAAAATGTATGAAATAATGATAAAGCTACCCATTTCAGAAAATGTTGACCATAAAATGCCACTCATACTTCCATCATTATTATACAGCAATACTACTTAAAAAGCACAATCTTTTCAGAAGTAAAAGTCATCCAGATAATTCTACCTTAAAGAGCTCTGTACCTAAGAAAACTTTACATTTCAATGTTTCATATACAAATTCAGTGCCTGCTGCCTTTGAAGAATAAATTGTCTATGTTACATTAAAAATGGTAAGCTGATAATATTGCAATAGGGAACGACTGACAATCCAACAAGTTACTAGGAATCTTATACAAAGGAGGACACACAGGAGTGTAGAAACCCCCTATACTTTCTTAAAATGCACCAAATAATCTGCAGTCAAAATGGCACTGCAATACCAGCACTTCATCTACATGGTGTGGGAGTAAAACCCACAGCCTTCTGCACCAAAGACAATTATGCTGCTATGCTAACCCTGCTTTCAAATTCTACAATGAAAACAGTGACTGCCATTTGATAAACAAAACAGTTAACCACTCGCTATATACCAGTGCTACAGAAAAGGCAAAAACTGAACTAGCATAAAAAGTTTTAATTTTCGTAAAACACTTCATCAGAATGATAAAAACACAGTTCTGCACTCTATTTAAACCTAAAATGTGTGTGTGTGTGTGTGTGTGTGTGTGTGTGTGTGTGTGTGTGTGTGTGTGTGTGTGTGTGTGTGTGTGTGTTTGTGGAGGGCTCATGAAGATATGTGCAGTCATGATGCTCTACTAGGTAGTCCCACATTGCCAAATAGCACCGGTGGTGATAAATTTTCTGAATCCTTCGGTTTGTATCTAAAAAAAACTATTATACACAAGAGCAGTTGGCACAAATCTCTGAGGAAGCACCTTCCTGGCCTTGATGCATAAGGGCTTGGCTGGTAACTGACAAGGGGGCACAGAAAGGGCACATGTAAATCCCCTCTAAATGAACTACAGATGCATCACCCTATCTCACAAGAGAGGCCACTGTCATACTGATATTCATGTGTATATGTATATATGTGCAAATACATTGTGTACATACATATATATCGATATACACATATATGCACAGACACACACACACACATTATATATATATATATATATATATATATATATATATATATATATATATATATATATATATACACACACATACATACATATACATACATATACATACATACATAGGAAAACAAACATCAGCGGTTTTGGAGGACAGGTAGTTGATGAAGAATGAGGGGGTGGCTTGACTACAAGCACAGAAAAAACAAAATCTGCATTGTGCATTCATCAAAATGATAATTGCTTCTGCTTATGTGAATAACAATTACAGCAGCTGAGACTTTTACCAGACAGTGATAATGACTCACTGCTATATTGCAACTGCGCTTAATGCTAATGTGATAATGACCTTTGTTTCAGTACTCCAAATTTATGCAGGCTCAGACAAAGGTGATAACTGCTGCACATAACCTGTTGACTAGGCATTCATTATATTACTTTGGGCAGCTGTTGTGTAACACAGACTCATTATCAGTAAAGAGAACACCTGAGTAATTCAGTAAAATAGTATAACACTTACATATTACTGAGCCCTTCCTCCCACCAAAATTCCACACATGACTGACAAAGCAAGGAAAAGTCAACAAGCTCATAGGTAAGTACTAGGCTATTTGCCCAAGGGCATTTATAAGCCTAGCCTGAATATGTCGGCTTTCGCCACCCCCTTAGATTTGTTCCCTGTGCCTCTGTCCAGCAGAGCCATTAGTTCCCTGTGCCACTGTCCAGCAGAGCCACTGCAGTGATCCCTGGGGTAAACTTCACCCGTCAAGGTTTCTCTTGAAGAGTGTTAGTGAGGGTGATAACCTTTATCTCATGCAACTACTAATCACAAATAGAATAATGCAAGCAGATGTGATTTCTTGTCTGCTTATTTTACATTATACTATTTACTCAATGGTGTATCTGATGTCTTATAAGCTAGTATATTACACTATAATTACATTTCTCTGCTGTATTCTAAGTAATGTAACCATATGAAATTTTCAGACTTAATTTCTATATTTCCCCCGTAACCCATCCAGTTGTTTGCATTGTGTATGCACAAGCACCAAAATGGCACAATAAACTATTTTGCCAACGGTCACTTCAGCAGTCATACCATGTATCCACAAGCACTACCCTGATATACAATGAATTATTTCCCCAAGCAACATCCTCATTACTATGTCCAGGTATAAATGCACCTCAATGAAATGTTTCCCCCAAACAACCCTTCAGTAACACTTCCCAGTACGTGCAACCACCAGCATGAACACTTCACCCAAGCAACCCCTTCAGTAGAATGTTGAGGTATGTACAATCATCAAAATTAAACAGTTCTCCAAATGAAACATGTATAAAATGTCCTAGTATGTACAACCAGTCAAAGTAGTACAGCACTTATATCTTACTGAGCATTGGATACACCATGGAACACAGTGAAGACACTCAAACAGTGGAGAAAATATTGGACAACGGTGATGCTGCAAAGAACTGCACGTCCCTACAAAATTTAAGAAAAGACAACACAATCACTGGTCAGGGAGGCTGCCAAGAGACCTACAGCAACACTGAAAGACCTGCAGGAATTTCTGGAAAGTACTGGTTGTGTACTACATGTGACAACTATCTCCAATATTCTCCATATGTCTGGACTATAGGGTAGGTAGGGTTGGAAGACAGAAGCCTTTTCTTACACAGAAAAACATCCAGGCCAGGCTAAAATTTGCAAAACAAGATATCAAGTCTCCCAAAAGCATGTGGGAAAGTGTGTGGTCTAGTGAGACCAGGGTTGAACGTTTTGGGCACATTCGAGAAGATATGTTTGGAGCAAAAACACCACTTCGCATCACCAAAAGAACAACATCCCCACGGTGAAGATGGTGGTGGCAGTATAATGCTTTGGGGCTGCTTTTCTTCAGCTGGAACTGGGGCTTTAGTCAAGGTGGAGGGAATTATGAACAGTTCCACATACCAGTCTCTGCAAGGAAAACTGATATCAAATTGCAACTGTAGTAGTAAAGTAGTAAATAACTGTAGTAAAGAAAAGGCACTGGTGTAGATTCAGGAGTTATACCATTATGGGTAGATTCCAAAAGCAAAAAAATAATCCTTTCATTCTACAGACATCTGGTTGGACTACATCTTAAATGCTGCGTACAGTTCTTGAGAAAACATAAAGAAAGATATATCAGGTACCTTGAAGATGCATAAAAAAAAAAAACAAAAAAAAAACCTGTTGCTGCTCGTAATGGTGAGGTGCACTCTAAATTAATAAGCTACAGCAAAACACTCAGAAAGGGATTACCTGAAGCAGGTACACACAGTATTATTGCATAAAACCAAACATAGACTACTCTATGAAACATATTTGGCCAGTCTAATCCAACTGTCTTATTAGTATGCACTTCCATTTCCTGAGTTTCTGCCTCCGTTCTTTTGCTTACACCTGACTTATCAAGTAAACAAACAGTTGTATGTAGGGGAAAGTGTGTGTCAACTTGTGCCAGATTTGTGCACGCTCTGGTTTAAGCACATAGGTGCCATGAGAAGTTACTCTGGGTTAATGAGTTAAAATGTAAAAGACATGCAGAGTGCACCTCATGCTGGAGAGGGAAATATTCCACGAAAGGCTGCACTGACAGAATATTGAATGCTGCCTATCGCTAAACACAAAGCAGGTTCATTTGGTGCTCTGTGCCAGACAATACAGGGCATATTATTTTCACTGCTCAGCTTGTCTTTAACATCAGAAAAATGGGTAGCTAGTAGTAGAGGTGCAGTCCAGAAATGCCAACAAGATGGTCAAGTTACCAGGATAGGGAAAATGGAAGAAAAAAAAAACAACCCAAAACAGATCCATGTAATCATGACAGAAAAAAAACAGACTTTGATTTTCACAAACAACTACACATTTGAAACAAAAATATTTAACAGTATGGTTGAATTGTGCTGTACCGATGTCAGAAATACACAGGCCAGATAAGGTATGGACCACAGCATGTGAGCTGGCATTCCAGAAGCTTAAAGAAGCAGCTTTGGGAGAAGCCCCTGTGTTATCCAGTCCAGAGTACAGCAAAGAATGCGTTGTACAGGTGGATGCTTTGAACCATGGGATGGGGGCTGTACATAGCCAGATATTTTGTGTATCAAGGGGATCTTTACATGGCTTATAGGGATTCCCTCGGACCTAGCTGTGATGGATCTGTTGGACATGTGCAAAACAAACATCAGAAATACTAGGTCCAGGGATATGAACTTCAATTGAGAGGTAAACATAGAATGTGCTGGAGATACAGACGTGTGTCCAAAAGGATCCTAGCACCACAGAACAGGCTCTCCATGCATGTAAAATAGAGTTCATCTGGGACCCATTCAAAGGTAGCCTTGAAAATTAGATGGGAAATAATAAATTTACCATGGTCTGGCCCCTGGCCCTGTGCCATCAATAAGTGTTATCCTAACTAACACCACCTCCTACAAATCCTTAGTTACCTCCCTACTAACATGTCCCAGTGATACTGAGGACCAATGTAGTTTGAAGTGTCCGGCTAGGCTTGTAAGGACAGCAGTGCTTGTCAGTCTAGTAACAACCAATGAACTTATGCTCTAGCCATCTGCAATGAGGCCATCATTCTTTGGTCTTCAGGCTGCATCTATCGTCAGTCACCTGAAACAGCCCAAACAATATGCACTACAGTACAGTTTCTAACCCCACCCCCCCAAAACAGCAAGAAGACAGATAAAGCACATATGCTTCATTTCCACCCACCTGAACAACCCTACTTTGCAGAAATCCACTAAGGGTTGATGTCACTGAATAATCAAACACATTTTCATACCAGACTTGCATCTTTCAAGATATGCATGCCAACACAAAACCTGATAGTCTAGCAATGTTTTGAGCTTATAATAGTAATAAACAAAATGCAACCCTATTTTTGTGCCTTTATCCCCCCCCCTACCATTTTAGGCTTTGTCCTTATTTAGCAACCATCATGTCAATTACAGCCTTTACCCTTGATTATTCATGGTTTCAGACCTCTCAACTGTCCATTTTGTCACAGAATGCCCAGATGTTTACCTCATATTTTGGTCTGTCCCTCATAAAATTGATAGTTGTCTGGCAAACCACTTAGATTATTTGAGAATTGAAATCACTAAATAATTTTTCAGACTTCTTAGTACTATATGCTTTACATCCACAACTCCTCTATGAAAAAAAAAAAAAAAATATTCGTTTGAGTGTCAGCCTCGCAGTACTCAAAAAACACATCAGTATTTACCACCTCCTATGATCCTATAACCAATACTACCCTGTCTTCACAATAATGTCTAAGGTTCTAAGACTTTCTTTAACACACCCAACATGTTTCTAAGCAATTTTCTCTTTTTCCTCAATTTATCTCTACTATCTTTTCTAACTCAAACATATGTGTACTACCAGCTCACTATGTCTCCCACAAACCCACACCTTAAGCAACTACAATAACTCATTCTATCAAAACATATCATCTGAACTATGCAATTCTATACCACACCGTCTCCATTCTTATAGATAACATCAAATTTACAATACTAATAACTTCTCCCTCAAATTCTTCTCTATTAATTCTTTCTCTACCCCAAACCACACACATAGACACACACACAAAGACACATGCAGACAGACACACACAAAAAACAATAAATAAACAACTCTGGCCATTTCATACCTACTTCCATTTCAACTCATTATCTACCTGTGGAGATATACATCCCAATCCAGGACCACCACACCAAATTCAGCTTCCCATTTGCCAGCTCCACTCCATCTGTCCACTCTTCCCAAAAAGATACTCTGGCATTCATTTTCTTAAATGCAAATGTAAGAAGCCTCATCAGTAAAATTCAAGATACACATGCATCCATATCCCTATACTCTCCCTGACATATTCATCATTACAGAAATCTGGTTAAAAAAATGTAGCAGATAAATAAATACTCCTCTCTGGCTGCAATATTCAGTCTTAGATTTAATACTAACAAGAACAACACCACTACCTCTGGCAGTCTACCTGATAACCTAAATGTTAACTTACTTGCCCACAATTATCCTCAGACACATTACATTAACAAAATGATTAGAGTAAAGTTCACAACTTAACCTCTTTCTGCAAAGATATAGTCAGTGAAACATTAAAAATTAAAAATGTAACAGGACTCCCTTAAGAACTCTTCCTCTAAATGACACAGTCACTTTCTTCAACTCAGCTTTTCTAAATATACTAGATTATGGCCTCATCCTCATGGCCAGCTTTAGTATGGGCAGCCACTGCCAGAAAAGCACACGAGGAAAAGGAAAGCAAGATGGCAGCTCATCACATCGTGATGATGCCTGGAGGGACGGTCGGTCGGACGTTGAATTGGTGCACAACACAATCGAGGGTTGAAAGTGTGATTTTTAATGTAGGGATTCAGACACGGAGGACGAGGGTGCAGTCCAGAGCACCACTCACTCTCACACACTCAAGTAAGTGTGCCACGCCACTTTTGCGTTTTGGCGCCAAGTGTTCAGTCAGTCACAACTTCACAAGTACAAAAAAACCCAACCTACCTTCTCTTCTTGTAATAATGCCAACACCATGATACGCACCACCACCAGTCCAGTCCTTCCACCACTCACCACTCGAAACACGATGGTTTGGTTTGTTCCGGAGGATGAAATCGTCATCAGGAATACTCTTCCACCGATGTCCACCTGCAGTCTTCCATAATCAAATTGCAACTACGATTATTTAAGGAGGAGTTTGAGGCTCGTCGTCACGTCAGACTCGTCAGTCATGTGACTGCCTGCCACGCCATCTCCAGTAACAGTTCTCTTCTGAACAAATAACAATGCAGGCTACGGGGGAAAAAACAAAGTAAGTGAAAAAAAAAAGTGTGTTTTGCCAAATTGCCAGATAGCGCTAAGAAAATCCAGGGGGGTGCAAGTGCACCCCCTTGCACCTGCCTGCGGGTGCCCTTGCTACCTGCTCTCCTCTGCTCAGCACTAATACTGACAACCATCCAATTAACTCAGCTAAACAAATTTGAGCAGTGCTACAACAAGGAGCAAAATTTGCAGCCACCCTCCCCCATAGATCACATCACTGTTTTGCCCTCTGATGATTCAGTAGCTTGAACTACCTGACAGACTCACATCCTCCCAACTCACTATTATCCACGACCTAATAAACAAAACAATGACTGAAAATCTCTAGCCAACTTTGTACAACCATACAACCTACCCAGAATCTTGCACTCTTCTGACAAAGATCTTCTACATATATAAAAATATATATAAAAAACAAGATTGCACTTTATTCATCTGCTTTTATTGGATTTGTGTTTCTTCCTACTTTATTACTTTGTTTTGCTTTTGCTGCTTGTTCTTATAAGTACTTAATTGCATTTATTCTGCTGCATTTATCACTGCTTGTTAGTAGCCTGATTAAATTGTAACTATTATTCTAAGCCTTTGGTTGAAGCACTTGGGCTTCAGACCAGTTGTTTTACGTTAAGAAGGTTTGTGGTCTGCACTGTTGTGGCAGGACAGGTAGCTTACATCCTTCTAAGTTGGGAGATGCTGATTGAAGGCTAAGTGTCTGTTAGTCTAAAAGTGTATTAGTTCTGGTTTAAGCACTTGGGCTTCAGACCAGTTATTTTACATGAAGAAGGTGTGGTCTGCACTCTTGTGGGAGGAGAGGGTAGATTCTGCCCTTCTGAGGTGGGAGTTTCTGGTTAAAGCCTTATTGTCCCCACTTATTTGAACTGTTTTTTTCTGAAATTGTTATGCCTTATTTGCTCTAGCGTAGACTTAACTCAGACCTGCTGAATCTAGCTTTGTTTGTATAACTTGAGCACTAATCCAGACAATCTTTTTTTTGGAGAAGGTTCCCCTGCACCCTAGTGTCAGGAGTGTGCAGTTAGAACTTGTCTGATCAAAGACTGCTGGAACAGGGCTCAGGTTTTAGCTTTTTATAGGTTAATTGGCTAATTTGTTTAAATCAGGTTGCTCATTTGCTACTGTTATATTAAAAAAATAAATAAATACACTTCATGCATCGCTGCTTAGCTAGGGTTAAACTATTCCCGGCGCCATAAAGTCTGCTCTTCAAATTTTCCCTTAGAACTAGCCAGTTATTTAGTTTTAGCACTCAAATCTGTTTCTTTGAGCTCAGCGCTTGTTCAGAACTCGTTGTAAGCAGTAAATAAGCTACAAATTACTACAGCACTCAACTTTCCTCACTTGTCTACAGGAAAACAGTTTTTAGTACTTAATAAATAAGCACCTATCCAGGCATATCTAAGGGTCAGTTCTCGGTGTTTTCTCCTGTCTACCTGATGAATGTGGGCATCTTGGGGCAATGCAGCAATTGCCTCATATACACAGACAACCCTCTCCTCCTACTACCCAATGCTACAACCTGTGAGAAATGCACTTATATAGCCAAACTGGAAGCGAAGCTCTCTTCACCCAAGACTGGACTAGTCAGTGAAGAGGAGAAGGTAAACACTTGCACCACACCACACTCAGCACATAGTCCCTCAAAACCTACACCATCAAAACACACACATAGAAACACAAAATACACACTTACATTCATGGATGCTCTCAATAAAAATCTGCTCAAGCAACAGAGACCTCCAAAGCAGGAACGCAAGCAGCCTCCACCCCCCAACACAACCCAAATGACACATAGGCCACAAACTCAATGTGCCATTCAACCACAGCCCATAAGGCATAACAATGTACCCAACACTCTAGTTATAGGTGACTCTATAGTCAGGCACATTCATGTTCCACTCACCAGGCTAAACAAGGAGAAAGTTACTGTCAGCTGCCTGTTGGGTGCTAGGATCTGCCACATAATGCACGCACTCAGGTCACTCCACAACAAGTACAAATATGACTCTGTTTATTGGTGGAGTTTACTGCTACACCGACTGGTTTCCTTGACTTCTTTTTTGCTCTTTTGGGACTGCAGGCATGGAGCAACTTATGTTACAATATGTGGATATTACCAACAAGCTTATTAAAATGTTTCAAGATAAAGGTATGGTTGTTAACGTCCCAAGTGTAACCGACACTGGTGGTGTTACATTGACTGAATCTCAGGCGTTATTGTATACATTACATATGCCCCCACGGCGAGTTCTAGAGAAGTTACACCAAGTAACAATGTTACCTCTGAGTCGAACAAGGTGCCTAGAGTTGTTAACCATCCTAATGTTTCCAATTATAGTATGCAAAGAAGTTTTGATACTATTTTGATTCCCCCGGTTACTAATTGGAAACCTGGGGTTAACAATCAATGTGAAACAGCTACGCTAAAAGTACAACTAGCTGAATTTGAAAAAAGCTTAAAAAACTAAAATCCCTACAGATGGACAATGTGTTTTTAGAAAGATCTATTGAACTAAAGCAAGTGCCGAAAGGCTTAAGGTTGTTCAAGTTACCAATGGGTTTCAAGGCTGGTACAGAAGGGTTCCAAGAACTTTTGGCATTTTTTGACAAAACAGGTATGGAATTTATGCATATTATAATACGAAATAACATTCACAAACTGGAGTTGTTGAAGAAGGAATTGGCACAGTTAAATAATAACATTACAAAAGACCTGCTCTTTGATTTTAACAAACACCACTATGATAAAATTTTAACAGAGGTTGATATGTTTGTGAAAAGAGGTCTAGAAACTAAATCTGGTAAACTTAACAGTGATAGCAAAGACTATGCTAACCACCAGGTGTATACCCACTTTAGAGATTACAAAGGTATCAAACCTAGAGTGGAAAATGCAAATCAAAGTAACTTACAACAGGGTCGAATTTTTTTTCACGATCAGATTTACGGTGATGTGATGATTGAAAACAATGTTGACTGTGACAATGAGTGTTTTTTAGACAGTTACCCTGTGAGATGCTCGGAATGCATTCGCGAGCGCAATCAGGGGACAAGACCACAAGATCAAGACAGGGTGAGAGGACAGAGGTTTCACACAAACCGGAGGTGGTCTCAGGGGAACAACAGGGCAATGCAATAACTGTTGAATATACTTCGTTTACGCAAGTTTGTGATGAACAGAATCAAGTATTTTTAGATTCTTCGGAGTGTTTGTCTACCTTTAACACAACACAATATGCAGCTGCATTGTCTCATGAATTGGATCTGTCGTCTGCATCTCAGTGTATACACAACACTAGTTCTATGGACAATTACCATAACCTAAATGTTGTAGATGAAGATGATGGTAGTAGAAATTTACAAATGTATTTTTGGAACTATGATGAATTTATTGGTACTAGTTTAAGTTGTGAATAGATTAGAGTGGATAATGTATGCATATACAATTTTACTAACATGGAATTAACTGACCAGTATCTTGCTCTTTTTAAAAAAGGTTTTACATTTGTAACTACATTTAAAAATGAGATTCTTATTAATTGTAAAATGTATACGAGGCAACTTAACTTGGAAATGTTTTTTCATAAAAATCCTAGTCCATGGGCAGGTAACAAAGTTATACTTAAAAGGTCTAGTACTTTTGTACTTTTATTCCCCCTGTTAACCCATGTATACACATCTTTGAACAGATGTGCGAAGCACAGTTAAGGAGATTGTTTAAGGGGACTAAACCACCACTTGACAATTTAACACAAGGTGAGAGATTTTGTCTCCAAGAATTAACGGCTACTAATAAATACAGGGTTATGAAAACCGATAAAGGGGGAGGAGTGGTGATTATGTCTAACACAGATTATTCTAACAAAATGTTAGATCTTTTAAATGATACTAGTGCATACGCAAGAGCTTCGATGAACGAAATGAATAGAGCCTGTATTAAGATTGATTGGTGATTATATGAGTGGTTAATGGAGGGGGTCATTGATAAAAATGAGCATGATTATCTCTTTGTAAACTCACCAGTGACCCCCATTATTTTTGGTATTCCAACAATCCATAAAACCCACAATGATCCTCCATTCCGACCGATAGTTTCAGCTAAGGGCTCTAAAACTGAAGCTATGGCATCATATGTTGACTTTCATTGTAAAAACATAACTAAAAAATTACCACACATCCTGAGAGACTCTTGGCATTGTTTGGATGTGATAAAGAATACACATATTAATGAACAATTTTTAATGGTCACCATTGATGTTATTAATCTTTTTTTCTAATATACCACAGGAACAGGGTCTTGAAATGTTTAACAGCTGTTTAGAAAAAATATAGTGATTTTCACACAGTAAAACATAGTCTAATGGTGGAACTAACTGAAATGATTTTGTCCAATAATTTCATCAGGTTCGAAGGTAAAATATTCAAACAGGTCACTGGGTGGCCATGGGTGCCAGGTGTGCCCCAATCTCTGCCAATTTAGTTCTGGCAGACTGGGAGACACAATGGGTTTTCCCCTCAGATTATATGCACAAGGTAACACTGTATTTGCGTTACCTTGATGACATTTTATTTTTTTGGAGGGGAGCAGTTGAAGAAATTCAAGAATTTATTAAATATATTGGCACTACAACACCTTTTTTGAAATTTACTCACAAAATACATGGTGAAAGTTGTGATTTTTTTGGATATATTATTGTACAGAGAAAAGGATAAATTTGATTTACATTCTGGTATATACCGGAAAAAGACATATTCCAACTCTTTCTTGCACTTTCAAAGTTGTCATCCTTTTTTTCAAAAAAGGAATGTAGTCAAAGGACAAATGGTTAGACTGTCCAGACTCATTAGTGAGGATGACTGCCTGAAAACTAAACTATCAAAACTGATAGATATGTTTAAGGAAAGAGGTTATCCGAAAGATCTTTTTACAAATATTAGAGGTGAGACAGAGGTGAAAAGACTTACTGTCTTTAATACTCATGGGAGGTTTGGTTAAAGAAACTACACAACACAATGCCAAAAATGATGAAATTAATACTCAAACTATGAGACGGGCTATGATTTTACCTTACAATGAAGTAGCTGGACAAGTCAAGAACATTATTACTGACACTTGGCAAAGTGTTTTTAACAATGATATACCAAGTATAGTTGGTAAAATACCTACTTTCACATATAGCAGGGGTAGGAACTTGAAGGAGTTGTTGGAAATGGAAAGTAATTCGGAGACTTAAGAACTTGGAAATGAGCAAATGTGGCTTATGCAGCACTTGTAAGTATATCAACAATGGCCCTTATGTAGTAGTACAAAATTAAAATAGGACGATTAAATGTCCGGGCTATTGCAATTGCAACACAAAGATGGTGGTCTACACAGCCACTTGCCTCAGTTGTTCCACATTTTATGTAGGCAAAACTATTAGGAAGTTGAGACTTAGGATTATGGAACATGTAAGGTACATTAAGAATAGAAAAAAACTACTAATGCCCTGTGCATGCATAGTCTGAGTTGTCCTAATTTAAGAAAAATGTTTGTTCTTTGTGGTGGATAGAATTCCTTTTAATGACAAAGGCAGTGACATTAAGACCTTATTGGAGGTCAAAGAATGCCTATGGCAGCTTAGGCTTGATGCCTCTAAACCACCAGTGATTAACGACCATATTTCATTGTCCAGTATTTTAAAATATAGATCGTATTGTATATGAATTGATTATTAGAATTGTTTTATTAATTGTTAGTGTAGATAGATTATATGTAGTATTTAATTAATTATTATATATTTTTTATTTTATTTTATTATTATTAATACTGTATATCAAATTAACATGAGGTATAGGTTGTGAATTGTTTTTTTTTATTTTCACAGCATTTATATACAAAAGTTGCCATTTAGATAGTAGAATACTGTTTACTAAATACTTTGCTATACATTTATCTATTTATCTTTGTAAATAACAGAAGTTGTTATAGTATTAGTTTTTAAATTAAGTAAGATGTATTAATTAATTGTACTATCGGGTCAACGATAGTGTTTGTGTTGTGATTGGTTCCAAAGTGGGGGCGGGTGATTTTTAAAAGTTGGAACCTTAGGCAGGTTCGGTTACTCTGATGATGCCTGTTTGTGTTTTTTACGGGTGAAAGCGCTAAGTTATTACACCTTGAACTGCTGTGTATGAGTTATTACATATTTTGCCTGCAGTTTATGTCTTTGTTTGCTGCTTCGTTCGTTTGGTCCATTAAGGGCATAAGAATTCTTGGAGCTGGTTTGGTCCTTTCATTACAAGTTGAGAAGATTCTACAGTTTATTGATGACTTTGTCATTGTCCATGTTGGTGTGAATGATCTGAGATGTACCTCCCTGGACTACAGGAAAAGAGACATGGAGGAGCTCTCCAATCCTGTAGCCCAGGCAGGTATGACCCTAGCCCTGAGTAGCATTCTGACATCACCCAGAATGATACCACAGTACAAGGACAAAATGATTGACTTCAACAATTGGCTAAGCTTCTGGTGTCATTCTAAGGGGATCCAGTATCTGTCTGCCTGGGATGACATGATCAACAGACCACAATGCTTTGCCAGAGATGGCCTGCACCTGTCGCCCTTGGGACTCCAGATACTGGCTAAGGCTCTTGCCACCCCTATAGTGCCTTTTTAGGCAAGGTTCAAATGACATATTCACCACCGTAAAAGGTACAAGCAAGTAAAATCTGAGGGTAATGCTACTCAATGCTAGAAGTCTAAACCTCAAAATGCATTCACTCGAGGCACTCCTTAAAATGGAGAACATTGACATCTGTGTGGTGACACGGACCTGGTTCAAGGCTCCAGAGAGCACCCCTGCATTACCAGGTTATAATTCATACCACACCTTTCGGCCATCTAACCTGGACTGAAACACTAAAGGCGCAGGCGTGTCCATATTCATTAACTCATTCCCTCCAGTAAAACTCTTTTGAGTGTATACCTTTAACTCCTAGTGGGTGTGGCCTGTTCCTTTAAAAATGAAGTTATCACCTTGCAATTTTAACAAATACTCATTGACAGAGGTCAAATATCAATACAGTTATGTTTGCTATCATGTATGCTTCAAGATAAAATATTCTGATACTTTGTATGTAGCATGATTCTGGAATTATTGATGCAAATATGATCAAGCAATATTTGACGCCTAGAGGAGCAGAAGGAGGTAACTGCAGATGCACCTGGAGGCATCACTCGGATACCTCCAGGCTATTTGCTCAGCATAATGCATCCAAGATTATCCAAGTGCAACTAACTCTGGGCAAGACCACAATCCAAACTGTAACTTGCTACAGATCCCCCACCATATCCCAGGATTCCCACTCCTCATTTTTTGATACACTGGAAAATATTAGGGTACAACCCAACACCCTAATAATGGATGATTTCAACTACCCCACTATTAACTGGGAAAACTACTCATGTACCAGCGCTTTTGCTCAACATTTTCTGGAATTCATAAAGTCCAATGCCTTGGATCAACTTATCCACAGCCCCACCAGAGGCAGCAATATCCTAGACCTGGTCATTACCAACATGGGCGACCAGTGTTCCACACCAGAGGTCAATTCCTCATTGGTCAGATCCGACCACAAGCTAATCACCCTAGACATCCACATCCTGCCCCCACCCCCATTAGGGAAACCACCGTAAATAATTTATCCAAACCCAACTTCACGTTTCTTAAGACAGAAGTGGCAAACTTCACAACACCCATGCAGATGGACAATAGAGGTACAACTGCTGAATCCTACAGAAATGCACTTTATAAGCACATACACAAGTACATGGATTGTGCAATCTCTAACAGAACCAAGATGCTATCCTCCAAAAAAAGAGAAGCCAATCTGGTGGTCCCCTGCCATAAACAAACTCTACAACAGAAGAAAGAAACTTTTGCAAAAGAGTAAAATCCCATGATTGGAGGAACTCCCTGGTCAGTCTCAGTAAGAAGATGAGATCCCTCATAAAACCCTCCAAAGCTAGTTATGAAAACAAAATTGCCACTGATTCTAAAGACAACCACAAAGCATTCTATAGCTATGTCAAGAATCTCAATGGCAACACTTAGATCTGCTCTAAGTCACAGCACAATGGCACTAAATATACAGAACCAGCTGATATTACCAACATCCTGGCAGATAGGTTCAGTGCTAACTTTACCCTCCTCTCACCACCTAAAGGGCCTATCTCTAAACTGGAAGAATGCAAGGTTCCTGTAATCAGAGCTGCACAGGTAAAACACACACTCTCCAAAGCCAAGAACACAACATCCATGGGACCTGACAACATCCCAGGCTGCATTCTACATGAACTACAGAATGAACTGGCACTCCACCTCAGCATCATGTTCAATCATAGCCTCACCTCGGGCTTTGTGCACACTGAATGGCACTATTGGACTATAATGCACTGCTATCCCACTCCACAAATGGGGAGCCACCATGGACCCTGGGAACTACCGCCCCATTAGCCTAACAAGCCTGGTCTGCAAGGCCATGGAATGTATCATCATGGACCTTATAAACAAAGACATTGGTAATCTCCAAACTATGGACCCCACCCAGTTCGGGTTTGTAAAAGGCAGATCATGTCTCCTAAACCTGTTAGGCTTCTTTGAAGCAGTCACCAAAGCTGTAGACGAGGGCAAGGTAGTTCATACAGCCTACCTAGATCTTGCCAAGGCTTTTGACATCATCCCACACTCTGGAATTATAGATAAACTCACTAAACTAGGTATAAATCCCTATGTCACAAGATGGGTTGCCAACTGGCTCACTGACAGAACCCACACTGTGAAAGTAGCAGACTCCAAATCCAACTTCAGACCAGTGACAAGTGGAGTACCACAGGGTTCAGTCCTGGATCCTCTCCTGTTTGGTATCTACTTTTCTGAAGTACAGGCTAACACAGAAAGTCTTTGGCTAATGAAGTTCGCAGATGACTGCAAACTAGGAGCCGTAATTTAAAATCCTAACGATATGGACATCCTACAAAAGGGCCTCACTAAGACAGATGTCTGGTGTCAAACCGTGGCCTCAAGTTCAATGCCAAAAAGTGCATTGTCATCCCCTTTGGTAAAAACTCTGTACTCATGAGCTATCACATAGGGAAGAGTCTACTTAACACCAAAAGTGTGATAAGATATCTTGGGACACAGGTGGACAGTAGTCTCTCCTTTGATAATCACATCACCACAGTACTCAGGAAATCCTTCTATGTGGCACACCTCATCACAAAAGGTTTCTCATCCAAGAAAAAAGAGGTTATTGTTCCCCTCTACTCGTCACTCATTAGGCCCATTATAGAGTACAATGCCCCTTTTGGTATGTACCTCACAAGACATCTACAACAACTGGAAAGGCTGCAGAAATACCTCAGAAAGAGGATTACTGGCCTCAAACAGATGCCCTATGCAGATCGTCTCAAAATACTCCAGTTTTACTCTGTCCCATATCGCCTACTCAGAGGTGATTTCTGCCTAACATACAAAGCTATGTCAAACCCAGAGCTGTTGGACATGCACCACTTAAAGGAATCCCAATCCCTCCGAACTACATGCTCTAGGGACCTAAACCTTGTCACCACAATAAACAGAACACGCTGGAGGGATAGATTCCTGTCCCAGAGACTTTCCATACTGTGAAACAAACTACCTTTCTATATCAAACAAAGCTCCTCATTAGCACTCTTCAAGAAAAATCTTGATGATTGGATGGGAAATAGGAAATTCACCCCGGAGATCACCTCTGTGGCTCTGCTCGATAGGGGCACAGGAAAATAATTTTCTTGAGTGGCGAAAGCCAGGGTACCTATTTGGCAAGGCTTATATAGGCCCTAGGGCCGATAGCCTAGCACCTACCTATGAACCTATGAACCTATATATCAAAACCTAATACCTCTGCAGGCTGTTTCCTCTACTCCTATCAAGTGTCAAAAACCTAAAACTCCATCCCCCTAACAGTAAGACAGGACTGCTCGCTGAAGTCATTCAAAATACAGCTACAGTCTCACTTACTCAACTCCTGACTCTTCAAAGTGCTGCACCAGATTAGCACATCACTTCTCTTTACCTCATCCAGGCTCAACACTCTTCATATCCTTCCCCCACCTGTCCTGTAACTAAGTCATCCCCCCCCTTTTGTTATACGCCTTTAGCCTGAACTAGCATTGTCTTTTATTTCTCAACTCTAGTTCTCTCACCACTATACCTTTTGTAAGATATTGCTTTCTGTTGAAAATAGCAACAATATAGGTAGCTGTCTGTATCCTTTATCAAAATTGAAATTCAGTTTTCTTTCTTTCAAAAAATGTTAGAAAGACTATTGTATATTATTGTCTGTCAAATGTTAGTGTCAGTCTGCCTATTACTGGTGTTTGTACATTTGTGCCTTTCAACTTGGGCCTCCACTGAAAATAGGTCCTGTGCCCAATCAGATTTTCCTGGTAAAAAAGAAAGAAATCAATCAATAAGTTGACAGCTTTGAGACCTGTTAGTAGTAGTGCGTGGAGGGCTAATAGCTCCCAAACTTGTCATGACAGGGTCTCTACCCCTCCACCCACATTTTCTTTATTGTATACCATGAATTCTGAGTTTTTAGTACCTTGAAAGAAATTGTAGATAATGTGACTGGCAACAAATAGAAGCACTGTTGCTCAGGGATAGGGTTTGAAACCTACACTGGAAAGAATATGCACCGATGAAAGGGATTTTAAATGATTTAGTTTCTATGGACTGTGTTACTGCCATCTCCACACTGTCTAATGTTCTTTCTTTCTGCATAAATATGCAGAACTGTACACATCCCAGGAAGTTTTAAAAAAGGGATGTAAAAAGTATGCCTTATTATATGAAGTAGCCCATCTATTACAGAAACAGTGAAGCATTGATTGTAATGCATACAGACTAGTTTACTCAGCAACCACTGCTCTGCTTGGAACTGTGCGGAGGAAATGAAGCCTTTCTCAGGAAATATCTGCTTGTGGTTTGGTAACGGGAAGTGAGACAACACCATATCTGACAGTGACATTCTACAAATAAAGCTCTGTGATGTTTCTGAAGCAGATTCCTCAGTTAAATGTAAAACTTGCATTGCAACTTACGCTGGTTTGAAAATGAACTTTGTTGTTAATTGTTGTCAAAGCCATGAAAATATTACACACCACCAAAAAGAAAAAGAAATATTGTGACTGTCGTTGTTGGGTGATGATAGGGAAGCATGATATTTTTGTTTGCTGAGGACGTGAGAAAACAATACCTTTCAAAGAACTTAGCTCTGAACAGCGCTGGTTGACAATCTATTACAAAGGTTAATGTGCTTGTATGTGCGCTCATCCTTTTCCCTGCTGAGCAGAAAAAGAGGACAAATGTCATGCTGATCAATGGACAGAAATCACTGGTTGGCAGAGGTGAAGTGATGCCTTTTATTAGACTAGGATAGGTTGTACAGGACAGCCACTTAGGATTCTGGACTAATGTGAGCCCTGATGAAGCTGTTGCTGAAGGACACCTATTAGTTCAGAAGATCGAGTAGTAGTATTGTAAATCCTGAGTTAGTCCAAAAATGCATCATATTACCTTGTATTCCAGGTTTCCTAATGAGACGTGAAATAGGCCGACATCAAATCGGTGATTTCAAGACTGACAGTTAGTTGATATTTTTAATGGCATCTTGCCATTATTCTGTGATGCATTTTCTCTCTTGAAATACAGCAAAGCAGCAAAGATTAAAATAGTTCATGTAAGATAAGTATTACCATTAGCAAGTATTAGTGTGATAGCATTGTTTTTTTTTTTTTTTTTTATTTTTTTATGATACAGTGCATTACAGCTGTAATGATTCCTAAATGGCACATGGCACAATGGTGCTGTGCCACATCAGTGCTGTTATCGCTGCAGCACAGCAACTTCTCTATTCTATACACTGTTCAACCAAACCATATTATGACTACACAGGCAGATGGAAGCAAAGCAATGAATGTGAGTATTAATCAAGTGTTTACCTTTTCCAATAATGTGTTTCAGAACTCATGTCAAATGCATTTTGCGTAATGTCAAAATGCATTAAGACAGCTAATGCAAATGCATGTACTGTGTCCAGTGTGTGTCCAGTCAAGTTGACTGGAGCTGGACGTTACAAGTGGTATTCTCATATATTTGATATATGTGGGTATTGATTATTCCACCAAAATACAAGTGTTTGATTCAAATTCAAACTCTGCCTGGGATTCATGGACATCTAGACCACTGCATAAGACAAATGAGCACTGGTGGAAGCAACAAAGAGGGTAAGGGCAATTGTGAGACAGAGACAATGGGTCATGCAAAAGGCAAAATAGTCTGGTATGCAGTGCATGATGACATGGAAATGAGGAACTCCATTAAACGAGTCACACAATTTATACAAATGATGACACCCAAAATGGCAGACAGATTCAGAAACTGTTCCATGGTGCATACCTAATTTGAATACCAAGATCCATGGTGTACATGAGGGCAACAATAGTAGCTCAGTAACATATGTTATAATCCATCATTGGGGTCAGCACTGCAAAGTCATGTCACGGCCAACCATACCACCAGAGGCGGTAGAGAAAGCACCTTACAAACCACCAGCTCTAAGACCAACAGATTACGGACCATTTCCTTGTGGATAGTGAGACTGTAAGGGACCTAGATAAACTGTCTCATTCAGACATTGATTTGAAGCAGGATGCATGAAATTGTCCATTCTTGTGAATACTTAGATACAAGTAGTTTTTTACCATCTTAGGTACAGGGACCTTTCAGTGATCCTCTGAGGACACATTAGTGATATCATAGATATCAGACTCACAAATTCTAAACCTGTCCTTTGGCATTATGTTACAGCATGTAGAAAAGCATATCTGGTTCCCCATGAAGGCAGTGGAGTCAGCCAGCACCTTGAGGACGTTTTATGACAGAGCCCCTTTCCCTGAGGTTCTGGGAGCTGAGAAAATGTACACACATTGCATCAAGGCCCCACCTGGTCCAGAAGATCTGCAATACATCAGTAGGAAGTTCCTTTCCCTGACCTGCCAAGTGGTGTATAATGCCAAGGGTATTATTTATAAGGTTTACCTTCATATATGTGTGTGATGTACATGGGCGATTACAAGAAGGTTGAAAGGAGGTTCTCAAATATTCACAAAATTAAAAAAAATTGTCTGAATGTGCAATAAGCACATTGGCATTTGTTCATTGCAGTTTCGGCATTTTGGGTGCAGATTTCACTATAGCGGGGATTGGGAAATGGTCCCTTTCCTCACTGTAGTGCGATTTCGGAGTTGGTATATTAAAGTAGGGGGGTGCAGGGGGGCTTGCCTCCCTACATTACGATGTGTATTCGCATTTTTTGTTTGAAAATCATCGCATCTGGTTTTCCAGATTTTGATTTTTGAGCTTTGGTGACCTTCGATGTTACGTTTTTCGCAGTTTTGAAGTCGCACAATAGTGCATCCGCATATGTCATTTACGGACATATGAAGGTAAACCATTTATAATGTGTCTAACTGTCAGTGCCCATGGACCATTCCCATGATTCACACATTTAGTATGTGTTCATCCTATAATAAAGGTCCCTGTGAGGGGACTTTCCACAGGGACATTTAATTAGTAGGTGCACACAAATACTAGATAGATAGACCTTTGCATGCAGGTGCTATGAAAGCATGGAACAGGCCACATGTCATTTGCTGTGTGTTACAGGTGAGGCCAGAAGTACCCTAGATCCTGGTTGATGACCCCAGACCATACAGGAAATGGCTCATAACACAGCCTATGTGGAAACACAAAATATAATGGAACATGTGCTCTGCCTTCTCAAGAAACCCTTCCATTTTCTATACATCAGTAGACAGCTGCAATCCAATCCAGACCTCTGCAGTAACACTTTTGTTGTGTGTGATATACTGCACAATATTTTATTGTGCAAACAGATGGAGCAACATGGGAACTGCTTGTCAGGGTCTTCTGTATGAGCTGTGCCAGCAGCAGAAGGGCAGGATGTAGAGTCACAGCCAAAGATGAGGCAGATGCAATGCTTTGCAGCTCTGGCAAAGGGTTGTCATCTAATTCACAACTTTGGGCCATGACATAGATAACACTGAATAAAATAATGCATGTGTTATTGCACTCAGGCTATTCTGAGCAGTACATGGACTGGTAACACTGTGTACCAGACACCACCATACTCACACAGGTTGGGGGGTGGGCAGAACATAGTCATTATCTCTTACACATGTGGGATGACTCATGAAAGTGACTGTAACAGTATGAGATGGGGTAGGGTCATGGGAAGTGAATGTGGTGGCCACATAATCTAGGAAATTACACTGAGTCAAAGATCACATTCTCCAGTCATGGAGTGAAGTTGCCACTGTGTTGTCTTGCAGATTTGGGGCATTATATGGTCCATAACAAGAAAGGTGCACAACTACTGGACCATAACTCTCCAGCTTGATAGGGCATACTGTGTGTTGATCTTCATGAGTGCACAGCCTTCCCCATTTATGTGCAGTAGCTATGTTGACAAACTCCACTCATTTATGCACCTAGTTATCAAATGGCATTAATACTATGCACAGCCTCCTTCCATTTACATATAGTAGCCATGCCTCAGCATGGGACCTCTGAACTCCACATCCATTGTGGCATGTCCTTCTCAAGGTTTCCAATATACATATTTTTGCTTCCTCCATCCACATCCACAAGCATATGATACAGTGTCATTTTGCTGTCCACATTACACATACAACATTTCATCTTTCTCATTGTCACCAATACCCACCCAAGGGTTTGTTGTTCTTGCTGAGGTACGTTTCCAGTCAGGTTTCCTTCCATACTTCTGTGACCTGCCAAGTCTATAGAGTTTTTACTGTAATTCCTGCATTTCATAATTGCATGGTTCTAAGCAGTGTCACACAATAGAGTACTGGTGTTTGATTTGGTGCCATTAAGAGGCAATAAGTGTGTGGCTGCTATGCTAGTCAAGGAAGTCAGTGCCACTGTCTGTAAATCATTGCATTAGCACATTGTACTACACAAACGTCCTGGTGCTTGCTGTGCTCATTGATATGAGTACAAAGCATGTGACCACTATGCTCATATGTACACCTGTAACAGTATGGTGTGGCAATATATGCATTCTTAGCATCATGGTGTTGTACTAGTGGTGTACACTAGACTCACAGTACAGAGCTTCATTATATGACTTGTGATCCACAAATGTGTGTCTGTGTGCATTGTGCTATCAGACTGCTTCTTGACTGCACCTGAGTGAATGGCTATGGCTACTTCAGAAACTGTGAAATGCAAGGCCTGCAGCATGGTGGGTAAGGGGAGAAGGATTTTTCTGTTCTTCCTGTAAAGGAACTTTAGGGAATACCTGCTGCTTGAGTATGATGACCCACTGCAATAGGTGGTTGTCAGGCATGAATTTGCTGGGACAGTGAGTGATGCCACTCTCATCGCTCATTCTGGTAAGCAATGTAGGCATTAGTACAGTGATCTCAGATGATGCCATCCTGACCTGCTTTGTAAGTGAGACTCCGAGTTTCAGGACAGAGTGTCTAAAATGTACTGTATATACTACTGCCTTCTGCTAGCTTAGCTGCTGTACATCTACACTTAGGAATACATACTTGGTTTCCAAGGGGTAGAAGAGTTACAGTTGAACATAAATTGTAGTCAAAGAAGACAGGAGCATTTCTGCAGGTAGCAGGTAGATTTGTGCATCTGCATTTATATTTGTAGCATACGTATATAATCATTTTTCCTATTGTGTCATCATTCTGCAGGTCGTTTTATGGAGAATGAGGAGTAGGGGAGTTTATGGTCACCTTGGGCTGTGCTGACTGATGCCTGTGGTGCTTAGTCATCAGTAGCCACTAAGTCTATCTCTCAGCAAGCAGGAGACCAATAATTCCCAAAATGGAGGTGAGATGGAGGGGCAACCGGTACCTTCTGCAATAGCTTTTCTGGAGGTGATGGAGGCTCCTATTCTGGAAGGAGGCTAGAGGGGTCTGCCATGATCTCATAGCATCAGTTGTGGAGGCCA